>NW_028172863.1:994287-1072016 GCF_963971535.1 Notolepis coatsorum | reverse complement strand
TAGCTGAGATTAGGGGTAGAAAGGGAGGAAGCCCTGCGTATTAGGCACTGTTTGTTTGCCTAATACGATACTAAATTCCAGCTAAAACATGTGTGTGTGTTGGTACCGGTGTGAAAGGTTGTTGTATTTGAGTGATAGGTTTTGTTTGTCATGGTTCCTGGAGTAGGGGTGTGAAGCGTATATATGGTTTTAATTTGGTTCATATTTCCTTGAATTTTTTGACTGAGTGGTGATAGAGGAGTCAATTACTGCATGTTTCTATGGTTGTGGTAGGAGACTGGATGTTGCTTGTTTTTTTTTCCCATTTTTCTCTGCTCTTCTGTGATCAGTGTTTTTGAAAAGAAAATGCTGGGAAGCAGAGGGATGAGGGGTGTCAATTCAGAGGAATCTGAATTGTCTCTCCTAAGATTGGAAAGGGACCCAGCCTTAAACTGCACCTGAAGGTAGAATAAGGGGACTTCTTCCGTTCATGTGAGGAGACCTTACCGCCGGAAGTGGAGACCTGCATCTCTGTTGGGGGAGAGGGGCCGACGTCGGACAAGGCAGTCCTAAGAAAGGAGCTGGTTGTTGCGTCGTAGCGGACTGCCTAAACCTTACGGGGAGAGGTGCATCTAAGTAGGGGAAGGAGTGCATCCGAACGGGAGGAGGGTACTCTTAACTGGAAGGAGGTTAAAAGGGTCAAAGTGTTCCCCACGTGGACCGTCTGGTCGGTCACGACTCTAAAAAATCATAATCTCCATCATCACTTTAATCATAATGTAATTAGACGATACCAAAATACATAACAAAGTTGTTTTGTTACAGAGACTACGTACACTGCAAGGGGAAGAGAATCCTCAACATTCTCATGGTGTAACTAATAACAACTCTGACCAGGAAATATAATACAATTATATAAATAATACTGTCACGGTGTCCAGTGAGCAGACTAGTATGAATGGAATCCAAGTGTGTTTCAAGTTGTTCGCATATTATTGTCTAGTTACACTGTAAATACAGAAATGGAGGGGATGCTGGGTACCAGATGATGGTGAATGGAGGGGATGCTGGGTGTGTAGGTGATGGAGAGGGGGGATGCATGGTATGGGCACGTTGGAGGCCCTGTGTATGGGCGAGTTGGGGGCCCTGTTGATGCATGGAGAGGATGCCCACGAGGCGACTGCAGGATCCGTGCTCAAGGCACCGGCCTATGAGGAACCCTTGGAGGATGCACCGGCCGGCTCTCCTCCCCGTCTCTTTCCTGTCCAGCTGGGGTCCCCCGTGTCTGAGCCACCGGACTCTGCTGACATGATGGCATCCGGGGATGAGGATGTGGGGGAACCAACTGCAAGTTTCTATGAGGTCGTGGTAGGGTTGTGAGAATGGGGACAAGATATTTTTATTTTTTTCCCTTTTTATTATATACTCATTAGAATATTGTCTACTCATGGGATATTGTATACTCTTATGTGGGACAATGTGTGTTTTGTTTTGATTTGTTTTATGTGAATTTTTGTCTGATTTTCTAATGATCCTTCGGCATAGAGATTGCAACCATTGAAAATCATTGCATTATTTTTTATGTATCTCTGATGTGCTCTTCTTTTTCATTTGTGAGTTTGGGTGATGGTGACGGAGTATGACGCTGATATGCCCCAACTGTGAATCTGAAAGTTGAGTGGTTCTTTACGCATTGTTTATGTATTTCAATCAATGGGTTTTCTCATAAATAAGTCTGGATGCATTGTACTGGTTGTTAAGTAAGCTATGTGGTGTTCTGTGTTCTGTGATTCTTCCACGGGCTGTCAGGTTGGGGAGAGGCTGAGCGACCATGGACGCGATGGGGAACGGTCAGCTGTCATCCACTTCATTAGGGACGCTGTGGTCATGCTGAGAACCGTACCGAGGCCCTTCTCCGCCGGTGGTGGGGTGGAAATGAAACCCGGACGATGTCACGAGCTGTCGCTCGATGGTAGCCTGAAAATGTAGGGCTGGTGCCGGATTGAGGGGGAGGGGCCGGCAACAGGACTTCGGCCTGAATTCAGTATGATGCAGTGTCCTCTGGGGGGGGTGATGGCTGACTGACGAGGAGCGCTCTCTGCCTGATGGCCTGCGGGGGATTGGTGTTGAGACTGTGAGATTCACAGTCTCAAAGGGGGATTGTGTGAACTGTGTGGACTCCACACAGCAACTGAATGGTGGACTCAACAACTGAATAAATTACTGAATTTAAATAATTAATTGAAATAAGAATATTAGAATAATAGATGAGAAAGTGTAAATTGATTGAAATTATGCAAAATGTGATTGAACTAAAACTGAACTGTCTTGAAATACGATTGATATTGTGCAAAAGAAAACTGACCTGTCTGAACTGTCTTACATGGTATTTCAGGCATGTACATTGTGCGAAAGCAGTCAAGCATCATTTCCATATTTTACAGGTCCTGGTTAAGGTTAAATCAACGTCAGTTTATTGTTATTTTTTTTGTGTTTTCGTTCCTCTATGAATATACAGTGAATCTTGATGAGTATGTAGGTATATGTCCGGAAATGTACTCTATTTGTTCCTGACCTTGGCCTTTTAACAGGTCCATGCTTAGTGTATGTCTTGATGAGTGATGGTTGTGTCATATTGTTGGGTGCACAATGAATTGTTGTGTTGACATATGGATTTATATGTCAAAAGGGGGATTGATAGTTTTAATTCATTGATCTGTTGTCAATATCTTATATATCTTACGTCAGATGTCTCTGTGTAAACACAGGCCCGATGAAACGGTCTCTGTGTAAACATAGGGCCCCATTTGAAACAGTACTGGACACAGGTGCATGATGATATCAGAAGCATGCAAAAGCACACACACACACCGACACACACACACTCACACACACACACACCAACACACATGCACACACACAAATTATATGCCGTCATCTCAGACATCAATGCACACACATAGAGAGACATACACACCCCCCCCCTTTTTTGTTCGAGAGTGTCTCACTTTAGCACACACACACACCGACACACACACACTCTAACACACCAACACACACACACACACACACACACTCTAGCACACTAACACACATGAACACACAGAAAAGCATCTGATAAGGAGAGCGGAGGAATCAGCCCCTCCTTTCCCTCATCTAAGCAAACACCAGCACACACACACACACACACACACACCACACAGACATTCATGGATACACACCGAGAGATATACACACACCATTCTGACGAGAAATGTATAAATGATGTGACGATGTATTGACGAAACCACCACTTGGCACTGGCTCGCTCGGTGTGCGGAGGTGCGTGGTCCGGATTGTGGTCTACTTGTGCTGTGACGGTTCAGTAAAACTCTGAAGACTGCCATCTGACTCTGTCTCGTCTCTCTGTTCGCCTCGCCGACATTCAATAAAAGAACTATGAGGGGATTCCTTTCACCTTCCACACGTTACACTCCCCCAGTGAGAGTCCACGCTGCCAGGTAAAAAGAAGCGGTGGGCTGGCTACACATGTGTCGGAGGAAGCATGTGATAGTCTCTGCCCTCCCAGACCGATGGTAGGGGGCAGAGCACGCAACGACCAGGAAGGGGGGATTGGGAATTGGCACAACGACTAACATTGGGATGGGAGAAAAACTGAAAAAGGAGGGGGGGAAAGATAATACAAAAAAAAAAAAATTCTATACATTTGCAGCTCCCTTTTTCTAAAATGGCTTGTTTAGTGGGGTTGTTGCATGGAGCACTGTTAGCCACCAGGGGGCTCAGGGGGTGGAGGGGTCGCCTGGTGGCGTGTATGCTTTCTACAACACAGTTGTGTTTCCGGGTTCCTCTGATTGGCCGCTGACCTATGCTATTACGCCCCCCTTTACACTCTCGCGCTGTGAAGCGCCAGCGGGGCGAGGCGGTGGTTTCTCCCCGGCTCCGTGCGCCGCTGACTCGGTCCAGCTCCAGCGGCCGTCTTCCGCCTGCGGTATCCTCCCTCCGAGGCGGCTCGTTCTTATTATTATCCCCCATTGTTCAGGTCGACATGGTCGCACAAACTCCCGTTGGAGGAGTAGTGGGGGAGAAGAAGAGGAATATTTTTAAATAGCAAAAATTATCGACTGGCAACTCTGTGCTCGTCAGACCTGCAGCTGCTGGTACTGTATGGAGAGAGAGGCACACAACAACAGACAGACAGCTCAGTGATTGAAACCTACGTGTTGGTGCGACCATGTCGACCTCGCGCTGGCGCTTCACAGCGCAAGAGTGTAAAGGGGGGCGTAATAGCATAGGTCAGTGGCCAATCAGAGGAACCCGGAAACACAACTGCGTTGTAGAAAGCATACACGCCGCCTGGTGATCGGATGGTTCCCGGTTCGCTTCCTCTCCTCCCCGGGCAGCGTGTCGAACTGTCCTTGAGCAAGACACTTAACCCCTAATTGCTCCTGATGAGCAGGTTGGGCACCTTGCCTGGTCGCCTCGGCCTCCGTCGGTGTGTGAATGTGAGGAACAAATTGTAAATCACTTTGGATAAAAGCTGTTATATATATATATATGTGCACCATTTACCATGTTCACCATTCACAAGAGAACTAGTCGGCAGCAGCCTTGAGGTGCAGGGAAAATAACCTGCTAGAATTCAGATGTCACGTTATCCCTTTAACCCTTTCACTGCCACACGACGACACACAGTACATTTCGCAGAGTACATTTAGCTCAAACCGCGGAGCTAATGATGCTAATGATGGGGCATCACCGTCGGTTGTGTGATAGTAAAGGGCTAACCTTCTGTATTGTTGTCACAGTGAAAGGGTTAAAGGATGATTACACTCAATATCCAGCAACACCCTGGACAGGCTCCAGTATCTCACCCCACCCTCATCCACCTCCACTGGTTCCCAGTCAAGTCCTGTATCTCTTATAAGATCCTCATCCTTCCATGCCCTTGCTCCCCCAGCACCTGACCTCTGACCTCCTCCACTCCTCCACCTCCTCCTTGCTCCCCCAGCACCTGACCTCTGACCTCCTCCACTCCTCCACCTCCTCCTTGCTCCCCCAGCACCTGACCTCTGACCTCCTCCACCTCCTCCTTGCTCCCCCAGCACATATCTGACCTCCTCCACCTCCTCCTTGCTCCCCCAGTACCTATCTGACCTCCTCCAACTCCTCCTTGCTCCCCCAGTACCTATCTGACCTCCTCCACCTCCTCCTTGCTCCCCCAGTACCTATCTGACCTCCTCCACCTCCTCCTTGCTCCCCCAGTACCTATCTGACCTCCTCCACCTCATCCTTGCTCACCCAGTACCTATCTGACCTCCTCCACCTCCTCCTTTCTCCCCCAGCACCTATCTGACCTCCTCCACCTCCTCCTTGCTCCCGCAGCACCTATCTGACCTCCTCCACCTCCTCCTTGCTCCCCCAGTACCTATCTGACCTCCTCCACCTCCTCCTTGCTCCCCCAGCACCTATCTGACCTCCTCCACCTCCTCCTTGCTCCCCCAGCACCTATCTGACCTCCTCCACCTCCTCCTTGCTCCCCCAGTACCTATCTGGCCTCCTCCACCTCCTCCTTGCTCCCCCAGTACCTATCTGGCCTCCTCCACCTCCTCCTTGCTCCTCCAGCACCTATCTGACCTCCTCCACCTCCTCCTTGCTCCCCCAGCACCTATCTGACCTCCTCCACCTCCTCCTTGCTCCCCCAGTACCTATCTGGCCTCCTCCACCTCCTCCTTGCTCCCCCAGTACCTATCTGGCCTCCTCCACCTCCTCCTTGCTCCCCCAGTACCTATCTGGCCTCCTCCACCTCCTCCTTGCTCCCCCAGTACCTATCTGACCTCCTCCACCTCCTCCTTGCTCCCCCAGCACCTATCTGACCTCCTCCACCTCCTCCTTGCTCCCCCAGCACCTATCTGACCTCCTCCACCTCCTCCTTGCTCCCGCAGCACCTATCTGACCTCCTCCACCTCCTTCTTGCTCCCCCAGTACCTATCTGACCTCCTCCACCTCCTCCTTGCTCCCCCAGCACATATCTGACCTCCTCCACCTCCTTCTTGCTCCCCCAGCACCTATCTGACCTCCTCCACCTCCTCCTTGCTCCCGCAGCACCTATCTGACCTCCTCCACCTCCTCCTTGCTCCCCCAGTACCTATCTGACCTCCTCCACCTCCTCCTTGCTCCCGCAGCACCTATCTGACCTCCTCCACCTCCTCCTTGCTCCCCCAGTACCTATCTGACCTCCTCCACCTCCTCCTTGCTCCCCCAGTACCTATCTGGCCTCCTCCACCTCCTCCTTGCTCCCCCAGTACCTATCTGACCTCCTCCACCTCCTCCTTGCTCCCCCAGTACCTATCTGGCCTCCTCCACCTCCTCCTTGCTCCCCCAGTACCTATCTGACCTCCTCCACCTCCTCCTTGCTCCCCCAGTACCTATCTGGCCTCCTCCACCTCCTCCTTGCTCCCCCAGTACCTATCTGGCCTCCTCCACCTCCTCCTTGCTCCCCCAGTACCTATCTGACCTCCTCCACCTCCTCCTTGCTCCCCCAGTACCTATCTGACCTCCTCCACCTCCTCCTTGCTCCCCCAGTACCTATCTGACCTCCTCCACCTCCTCCTTGCTCCCCAGCACCTATCTGACCTCCTCCACCTCCTCCTTGCTCCCCCAGTACCTATCTGACCTCCTCCACCTCCTCCTTGCTCCCCTAGCACCTATCTGACCTCGTCCACCTCCTCCTTGCTCCCCCAGTACCTATCTGACCTCCTCCACCTCCTCCTTGCTCCCCAGCACCTATCTGACCTCCTCCACCTCCTCCTTGCTCCCCCAGTACCTATCTGACCTCCTCCACCTCCTCCTTGCTCCCCCAGTACCTATCTGACCTCCTCCACCTCCTCCTTGCTCCCCCAGTACCTATCTGACCTCCTCCACTCCTTCCTCAGACACGGATCTGCTCTCCATCCCACACACCCGCCTACAAACCTTGAGATTCAGCTATTATTATTACTACTGTATTCATGTATACTGTAAAGCTATTATTATTACTACTGTATTCATGTATACTGTAGCTATTATTACTACTACTGTATTCATGTATACTGTAAAGCTATTATTACTACTACTGTATTCATGTATACTGTAAAGCTATTATTATTACTACTGTATTCATGTATACTGTAGCTATTATTACTACTACTGTATTCATGTATACTGTAAAGCTATTATTACTACTACTGTATTCATGTATACTGTAAATCTATTATTATTACTATTGTATTCATGTATACTGTAAAGCTATTATTATTATTATTACTGTATTCATGTATACTGTAAAGCTATTATTACTACTACTGTATTCATGTATACTGTAAAGCTATTATTATTACTATTGTATTCATGTATACTGTAAAGCTATTATTATTATTATTATTACTGTATTCATGTATACTGTAAAGCTATTATTATTATTACTACTGTATTCATGTATACTGTAAAGCTATTATTATTATTATTATTATTATTATTATTATTATTATTATTATTATTATTATTATTATTATTATTATTATTATTATTATTATTATTATTATTATTATTATTATTATTATTATTATTATTATTATTATTATTATTACTGTATTCATGTATACTGTAGCTATTATTATTACTACTGTATTCATGTATACTGTAAAGCTAGTATTATTACTACTGTATTCATGTATACTGTAAAGCTATTATTATTACTACTGTATTCATGTATACTGTAGCTATTATTATTACTACTGTATTCATGTATACTGTAAAGCTATTATTATTATTAGTGCATGCTCTGTCTATATCATTACCATGTAAAATATTCTCTAAAACCTCACAAAATGCATAACATACTCTTCTGTTTTCTCTTGTGGCAGCTTATTTATTGAACAGGGTGCCATGGTAACTGAATATAAGTATGGCACATCACAGTCTAAAGGGTGCCATGGTAACTGAATATAAGTATGGCACATCACAGTCTAAAGGGTGCCATGGTAACTGAATATAAGTATGGCACATCACAGTCTAAAGGGTGCCATGGTAACTGAATATAAGTATGGCACATCACAGTCTAAAGGGTGCCATGGTAACTGAATATAAGTATGGCACATCACAGTCTAAAGGGTGCCATGGTAACTGAATATAAGTATGGCACATCACAGTCTAAAGGGTGCCATGGTAACTGAATATAAGTATGGCACATCACAGTCTAAAGGGTGCCATGCTAACTGAATATAAGTATGGCACATCACAGTCTAAAGGGTGCCATGGTAACTGAATATAAGTATGGCACATCACAGTCTAAAGGGTGCCATGGTAACTGAATATAAGTATGGCACATCACAGTCTAAAGGGTGCCATGCTAACTGAATATAAGTATGGCACATCACAGTCTAAGGGTGCCATGGTAACTGAATATAAGTATGGCACATCACAGTCTAAGTGGCCTCTCTCCTGTTGCACCTGTTCAGGGTGCATTTCTACGAGGGTCCTCAGATGGTGGCAGACACAGGCATCATCATAGACGTCACCATGAGAGGAGGCAGACTGGGCGTCTTCTGTTTCTCCCAGGAGAACATCATCTGGGCCAACCTACGGTACCGCTGCAATGGTAAGGTCTCCCTCCCTCGCTGACACTGCTCAGCTAACCGTGGAGAAGTCGCAGCGTTCTTTTAGGGCATTAACCCTTTCACTGCCACACGACAGAAGGTTAACCCTTTCACTGTGACAATACAGAAGGTTAGGTTAGGTTTTTTTTTTTTGTATTTTTTTTTTGTATTATTTTTTAAACAAACACATAAACAAACATGACAACACACAATAGGATATACAAATACACATATGCTCCAGCTCATACCCCCCTCTCCCGGACCCCCCATTGGATAATCCAACCATTATAATTTGTTCCTAACCAGACACTACCATTATATGCTAGCTTTTATTCTCTCCACCACTTCTAACCACATTGCCATTTTGGATTCATTGAGACCCAAAATTCTAGCTGTTGATATTTCTTGATAAATCACATCGAGATATGTAAGAATCCAGACCTTCTGGCAACTTTTTTCCGGTTGAAACCATCGTGATGCTATCAGCTTTTTAGCCACTGTGATACCGGATAAAACCAATCTCTTTAGCTGTGGAGGTACTGCATGCTCAAAGACATCATTCAGCAATAATACAGATGGGTGTACAGGTATATCCAGAGTTAAGAGATTTGACAATTGCTGGGTCACTTCTTTCCAAAATATCTTAACTGGTGGGCAGTCCCAGTACATGTGCATAAATGTCCCTTCGTCCCCATTTGTACATAAGGAGCATTTGGAGTCTTGTATAAGACCCATTTTGTTCAGTCTTATAGGAGTTAAGTATGTCCTGTGAATATAGTTAAGATTGATTTGTTGATGGTCCGGGTTCCTTGATGCAAGGTGTACATTTGCCCAGGCTTCTTGCCAGTCAAAGTCTGTCTCCAGGTCTGGTATATCCCTCCTCCAGACTGAGTCTAGATGTAGGGTTTCATACGAGGCCGTTAGTAATTGATGATAAAAATCTGAAACAAAACCTCTCGATGTCTCTCTTTCATAGAAGAATTTGTGGTATATGTGGTGTACAATTGGTATCCTTAATGGAACACCGTGAGCCTTCAAACATGCCAATAACTGTGCGTAAAAATAATATGAGGACTTGGTGAGATAATTTTCTTTGCATATTTCATCAAAACTACAAAAACCCTGTTTGTTGAAAACGTCTCCTAATGTGTGTATGCCTTGCTTTTCCCATCTAGGGAATCTTATAGGTTGTTTTCCAATCAAGAGTGCATTGTTATTGAATAAGGGAGTATGATTATGCCATTTATGTGGGATAGAGTCTTTTTTTTGTGTTTCACGCCATATCCGGATTGCATGAGTGATTATGGGACCAAATTTCCGTTCGCATTGCTTAATTGATAATTTAGTGTATACTATGTCCTTCAGCCTATGTGGAGCTACTATATTTTCTTCTAAATTTCTCCAGGATACTGATGCTTGGGGATCAAACCATGTTGTCAGTGGTCTTAAAGTGTATGCCTTAAAATAGTGGTGGAAATCTGGAAATGCCATACCACCGTCTGCTTTGTTTCTCTGTGCGGTGGATCTTTTTATACGTGGTGGTTTGTTATTCCAAATAAATTTGTATGTGGAGGAGTGTAATTCTTTCCAGTAACCCTTTGGAGGGGGTAACGGTAGCATTGAGCTGAAGAAGTTGATTCTAGGTAGGACGTCCATCTTAACTATTGATATCCGTGCTTGTACTGAGTTTTTAAGTTTTGACCACCTGACAAGGTCGTATTTGATTTTGTTTTGGATTTTTATGTAATTGTGCTTCACCGTTTGGCTTATGGTAGGGAATATTTCAACTCCCAAACATCTAAAGTGTTTTACCATCGGTATCTCTTCTGGGAGGGTTATATTTCTTTTTGCAGGGGCGTTAAGTGGGAGGAAGGCCGACTTCGGCCAATTTATCCTAAATCCCGATAAATCTCCAAAGTCCTCAATCAACTTGAGAAGATGAGGCAATGCGGTGTTGGGGTTTTGCATGAACAGTATTACGTCGTCCGCATATAAACTAATTTTATGTTGTGTGCCCTTGATTACGATTGGTTCTATGGATTGGGATTGTCTTATATATTGTGCTAAAGGCTCTAATGATAGATCAAATAGTCCGGGACTAAGAGGGCAACCCTGTCTGGAAGACCGTGATACTGGAAAGATTTCGGAGGTGATTGTACCTGTTGTAATCATGGCCGATGGGTCTTTGTATAATACTTTAATCATATCAATGAATCCTTTTCCTAACCCCATCCTTTCTAATACTGCCCATAGATACGACCATTCCAACCTGTCAAAAGCTTTCATTGCATCCAGGGACAGCATCGCCTTAGGTGTGTTGTCTTCCTTGTTAGCATCTAGTACGTGTAGTAATCGTCTTATGTTATCAGTGATCAGGCGGCCTCTTATGAAGCCTGTTTGGTCCGGATGAATTAAAGACGTCATATGCTTTTGTAGTCTGATGGCTAATACCTTAGAGTACAGTTTGATATCGGTTCCGAGGAGGCTTAAAGGTCTGTAACTACCGCACTCGGTGGGGTCTTTGTCTTTTTTGAGGAGGACTGTTATGAGTGCAATATTGTCATTCTTATGGAAGTTCCCCTCCTTGACTGAGTATAAAATCATATTTAGTAATAAGGGTCCAATTATGTCCCAACAAGAGAGGTACATTTCTGGTGGGATACCGTCTCTTCCAGGGGCCCTACCACTTTGCATTTCAGATATGGCCTCCCTAAGTTCATCTAGTGTGATCGGTGTTTCTAACTGTTTAGCGTCATCCTCTGAAAGTTTAGGGAGGTTAATTTGATTAAGATATGTGTCCATTTTGTTTTGATCGAAGGTCGTTTCTGATTTGTATAAGTTGGAGTAGAATTCTTTGAATGTCGTGTTTATTTCTTTGGGTTCTGTAACAAGTCCTTGTTGTGCTCTAATGGTAGTTATATCTGCAAATTTTGCATTGACTCTTAATCGCATAGCTAATAGGTGACTTGGTTTGGAACCTTGGGAGTACTGCTGTTGTCTTGTGCTACGTATTTGCAATTCAGATTGTTGTCTGTATATGGCGTTAATCTCTTTTTTTAGTATATTGACTTGATTTTCCAGTTGAACCGAGTTGTTGTATTGTAAAGAATTAAATAACGTTGAGTAAAGCGTTTCCAGTTCAGCCAGTTTTGAGCATCGATTCTTGCGTATTTGGGAGGAAAAGCTATCAGTGAAATCCTTGATCATTCCCTTTGTCGACATCCATAATATTCTGGGGTCCTGCACCGAATTCGCATTTATCCGTAGGAATACCGTAAGAGCTTCTTTGATTTGTGTAATGAATTCCTTGTTATTAAGCAGCATCGTGTTAAATCGCCATCTTGGGGCTCGGGATGATAGTATACCAAATGTTCCTTTTAAGAGTAAATAACAGTGATCAGACAATGCATTGGGTATCATTTCCACATCGTAGTTATCAAATAGTCTCGGGGTTGTGAAAACGTAATCTATTCTGGATAATGTATTATGTCTCGCAGATCGACAAGAGTACTTCCGGGTCATGGGGTTGAGTGATCGCCATAAGTCATTTACACCTGTAATTTTCGACCAATCCTTTAATGCATTAGATGCATTTTTTTGTTCGTTGGAAAAGGAGGGGTTTGATTTGTCCATCCTTGGATTCCAAATGGCATTAAAATCCGCACCGATTATAAATGAGTATTCGGGAAGGTCTAACATTGCTCTGGTAAGTGTAGTGAAGAAACTAACTTCGTATAAATTTGGGGCGTATACCGCTACCAACGCTATTTTTCTGTTCTTCTCGTTCCAAAGGAGTGACTGATGTTATGATATGTGTTGTCCGCTAACATATCTATGTCTTTCTCTAAAATGTGCGTTTCGCTTAGCAGAGCTATGTCCACCTGTTCTTTTTTCATCAGTGTGAGCACGCTTTTTCGTTTGTGTTGTTTATGTATTCCACCAGTGTTCCAGATCATTATGTTCAAACTAGCCATAATCTATACATGTTGTTGTGTGGTTGTTGGTAATGCAATATTTTTTTGACGCTTCTATTGAAGCTAATGTGGGCTGGAATAAGGGGGAGGTGAACGGAGGGGGGAGGGGGTGAAGTACATAAAACAAAATAACCCTAACGTCTTGCACAGACGGGTTACACATAAAACACATATGGCCCATCCCTAATGGATGGGCTAAAATGATTAACAGAACATACAAACAATAACCCAAGGCCACTCCATTCAAACCCATTAGCCCAAGGGTCTGGGTGAGTAGCCCAACGTTAACCGCATTTCCCTAGCCAAAGATGAGGGAAAATATATATATATATATGAGAGAGAGAGAGAGAGAGAGAGAGAGAGAAAGAGAGAGAGAGAGAGAGAGAGAGAGAGAGAGAGAGAGAGAGAGAGAGAGAGAGAGAGAGAGAGAGAATCAAACATTGACCTGAAAGAGAGGGTGGAGAGACAAGAAGGAAAAATTAAATAAATGAATTGGAACAAACAAACAAATGGAATGGATATGAGACTGAGAAGAAAAGCACAAGAGATAAATGAAAAGAAAGGAAGTATGCAAGGTAAGACTTGCATCTGCAGCATTCTGCATGCAGTGTCCTACGTGTATTCAGTCATGGTCCCGGGTAGTCATAGCAACGAGGACGCCTTGGTGATGATGACGTCATCTGCAAGCGTCATTGTTTACAGCAGCTCGGGAAGCACGCTGGATACTTGGAGTCAGTAGCTCCTCCTGAGCGTCATGAAAGATGTTTTCGTCGCCTCCACTCAGCCAGTATGTAATACGGGGATTCCTGTACATAGTTCCATCAATATAAAGTTTATCCATGAACATACGAGCATTCCGTTTGTTTTTCTTCGCATCCGCCATGACCGGGTAGAGCAGCCTGCGTCTACTCATGATCTCTGCCGGGAACTGGTCACTGATGGAATATTTGGATCCTTTCAACTCTCTACCGTTGGACATAATAGCAGATTTCATCTTTGAATCGATGACTTTGGCCACGATGGGACAGGGCCTCTGCTGGTCGACTTTGGCTTTCCCCAGGCGATGGACTCTGGAAAAGCGGATAGCTTCGGTTTCAACCGACTTCATTTTCAGGTTATCTGACAGGAATAACCTAAAAAGTTCCTTGGATCTCTGGTGAGTTTCATTTTTAGTTTCAGGAAGACCGTGAATTATTATGTTGTCTCTCATGCTTCTACATTGTAGGTCAAGAATGTTATTAGCCATGTTGAAATTTTCTTTTTGGAGATTACCCATCAGACGTTGTAGTTTGTTTACGTCGATCCTGAGTGAGGCATTGTCTGCCTTTAGCACCTCGATGAGTGAGTTGTTGTACTCCACAGAAGCTTTTAACTCCTTGACATTGTGTGAGGTTCGCCTCTTCCCTGGACCTTTATTTCCCTGTCTCCTCACCTCTCCAGCCCCCACCCTCGCGTTCTTTTACCCTCGTCTGCTCTTCAGCAGCCCACACCCTTGGACTACCTGTCATTCTGTGTTTGATTGGTCCGTGCCGAACACACACTTCTAGTTCGAGTATCAATTACCATCACGCACCTGATGTGTATTCTAATTAGCGCCCCTGTGGGCTTTAAATACCTCGCTCTTCCCCTCAGTCCTGGTCGGGTCGTTCCGTATCATATCTCAATCTGTAAGCTCCTACGGGAGTTTCCCTATCTGTCTGAATGCTGTTCCATCTCCGGCGTTAGACGAGGTGCAAGCCTTCGCCACCTGTCGCCGTTTGCCTGGAGTGGGACACAGTACTGCGCTCTCTAATACTCTACGGGAGGTATTCCAGTGTTCCACTCCAGACTCCGCGCCAGACGCGCTCTTCACTCCAGACTCCGCGCTAGACGCGCTCTTCACTCCAGACGCGCATCCAGACGCGCATCCAGACGCACTCCAGACCTCCGCGCCAGATGCGCTCTCCGTACCGGCGCGTACTCCAAGCAGACGCGCACCACTCAGACCTCCGCGCCAGATGCGCTCTCCGTACCGGCGCGTACTCCAAGCAGACGCGCACCACTCAGACCTCCGCGCCAGATGCGCTCTCCGTACCGGCGCGTACTCCAAGCAGACGCGCACCACTCAGACCTCCGCGCCAGATGCGCTCTCCGTACCGGCGCGTTCTCCAAGCAGACGCACACTCCGAACCGGCGCGTTCTCCAAGCAGACGCACACCCCGAACCGGCGCGTTCTCCAAGCAGACGCACACTCCGAACCGGCGCGTTCTCCAAGCAGACGCACACCCCGAACCGGCGCATTCTCCAAGCAGACGCACACTCCGAACCGGCACGTTCTCCAAGCAGACACGCACCACTCAGACCCCGCGCCAGATGCGCTCTCCGAGCCGGCGCGCTCTCCTCCAGACGTCTAGCCTGCGTGCTCCTACTCCATCCCTGTAAGCAGCTCTGACCCTCGCCCTGTTCCAAGGCCCGAACCCTGTTTTCTCTGTCCCTGTCCCCAGCCCGCCTCCGCGGGCCTCTGTCCCTGTTTCCCCTCTCTAGTCCTCCTAGTCCTCCCTGTCCAGTCCTTCTAGTCCTCCTAGTCCTCCCTGTCCCCAGCCCGCCTCCGCGGGCCTCTGTCCCTGTTTCCCCTCTCTAGTCCTCCTAGTCCTCCCTGTCCAGTCCTTCTAGTCCTCCTAGTCCTCCCTGTCCCCAGCCCGCCTCCGCGGGCCTCTGTCCCTGTTTTCCCCTCTCTAGTCCTCCTAGTCCTCCTTGTCCAGTCCTCCTAGTCCTCCCTGTCCAGTCCTTCTAGTCCTCCTAGTCCTCCCTGTCCAGTCCTCCTAGTCCTCCCTGTTCCTGCCCTGTTCCCTTGCCCTGGCCCAGTCCTTTAGCCTTTCCCTTAGCCTTCCCCTTAGCCAGCTCGCCTCTTAAAGGCACTGTGCCCTTTCCCAAGTTCTTGTTTTCCTGTAAGTTGTGTTCTCCCTTAAAGGGACAGTGCCGTTTTCTGTTGTTTTCAATAAATGCCCAGTTCTTGGCTTACTCTCATACCTGTCTTGTGTTGTGCGATTGGGGTCGGTTACAAACCATAACAGTACGACCCGACCAGTCGACGACCCCAGCCAGCACAGACGGTGTATGTTGAGTTTGCCTTTTTTTTCCCCCTCTAGTTCCCCTGTTAGCCTTGTTAGTTCCCCTGTTGATTCCCCTGTTAGCTCCCCTGTTAGCCCCTGTTAGCTCCCCTGTTAGCCTGTTAGTCTCCCCTGTTAGCTCCCCTGTTAGCCTTTGTTAGCTCCCCTGTTAGCTTCCCTGTTAGCTCCCCTGTTAGCCTGTTAGTCTCCCCTGTTAGCTTCCCTGTTAGCCTCGTTAGCTCCCCTGCAGCTTGCCAGGCCTCTACTACCAGCATGGCCCCGGTCTGCTAGCTTAGCCCCGGCTGCTAGCACAGCCTCTATGTTAATGCAGCCCTTGCAGCTAGCATAGGCCCTGTAGCTAGCCATGCCCAAGCAGCTAACCCGGTCCCTCTGCATGGCCTCCACTTTTTGTGTAGTTTCCCCACTGCTAGGACTGCCCTTTCAGCTAGCAAGGTCAGTTTTCCCCACTGCTAGGACTGCCCCTTCAGCTAGCAAGGTCAGTTTTCCCCACTGCTAGGACTGCCCCTTCAGCTAGCAAGGTCAGTTTTCCCCACTGCTAGGACTGCCCCTTCAGCTAGCAAGGTCAGTTTTTCCCCACTGCTAGGACTGCCCCTTCAGCTAGCAAGGTCAGTTTTCCCCACTGCTAGGACTGCCCCTTCAGCTAGCAAGGTCAGTTTTCTCCCACTGCTAGGACTGCCCTTTCAGCTAGCAAGGTCAGTTTCCCCACTGCTAGGACTGCCCCTTCAGCTAGCAAGGTCAGTTCTCTCCCACTGCTAGGACTGCCCCTTCAGCTAGCAAGGTCAGTTTCCCCACTGCTAGGACTGCCCCTTCAGCTAGCACGGTCAGTTTTCTCCCACTGCTAGGACTGCCCCTTCAGCTAGCTAGGTCAGTTTCCCACAGCTAGGACTGTCCTTCCAGCTAGCTTGTTCTCTCATGCTGGTCCAGCCCTGTCTGCCAGCCTAGCTCCGGCAGCTAGCGCAGCCTCTATGTTAATGTAGCAGTACAGCTAGCATAGGCCCTGTAGCTATCAGTGCCCTGGCAGCTACCCTTTCCCTCTGCTAGCCCCTTCCCTGTTCCCCTCTCCAGTGCCCCTGTTCCAGCCCTGTCTGCCAGCCTAGCTCCGGCAGCTAGCGCAGCCTCTATGTTAATGTAGCAGTACAGCTAGCATAGGCCCTGTAGCTATCAGTGCCCTGGCAGCTACCCTTTCCCTCTGCTAGCCCCTTCCCTGTTCCCCTCTCCAGTGCCCCTGTTCCAGCCCTGTCTGCTAGCCTAGCTCCGGCAGCTAGCGCAGCCTCTATGTTAATGTAGCAGTACAGCTAGCATAGGCCCTGTAGCTATCAGTGCCCTGGCAGCTACCCTTTCCCTCTGCTAGCCCCTTCCCTGTTCCCCTCTCCAGTGCCCCTGTTCCAGCCCTGTCTGCTAGCCTAGCTCCGGCAGCTAGCGCAGCCTCTATGTTAATGTAGCAGTACAGCTAGCATAGGCCCTGTAGCTATCAGTGCCCTGGCTGTTACCCCTCAGCTCCTCTAGTTACCCCTCAGCTCCTCTGGTTACCCCTCAGCTCCTTTAGTTACCCCTCAGCTCCTCTAGTTACCCCTCAGCTCCTCTGGTTACCCCTCAGCTCCTCTAGTTACCCTTCAGCTACCCTAGTTACCCCTCAGCTACCCTAGTTACCCCTCAGCTACCCTAGTTAACCTTCAGCTACCCTGTCCCTTTGCTAGCCCCACTTTTGTTGTAGCTTCCCCTGCTAGCATGGCCCAGTACTTTTTGTTTGTTGCCTTGTTTTGTCCCCTGCCACTCTGTCTGTATTTTTGGGTCGCCCGGTGGCTCCCGTGGAGGGGGGAGTACTGTGAGGTTCGCCTCTTCCCTGGACCTTTATTTCCCTGTCTCCTCACCTCTCCAGCCCCCACCCTCGCGTTCTTTTACCCTCGTCTGCTCTTCAGCAGCCCACACCCTTGGACTACCTGTCATTCTGTGTTTGATTGGTCCGTGCCGAACACACACTTCTAGTTCGAGTATCAATTACCATCACGCACCTGATGTGTATTCTAATTAGCGCCCCTGTGGGCTTTAAATACCTCGCTCTTCCCCTCAGTCCTGGTCGGGTCGTTCCGTATCATATCTCAATCTGTAAGCTCCTACGGGAGTTTCCCTATCTGTCTGAATGCTGTTCCATCTCTGGCATTAGACGAGGTGCAAGCCTTCGCCACCTGTCGCCGTTTGCCTGGAGTGGGACACAGTACTGCGCTCTCTAATACTCTACAGGAGGTATTCCAGTGTTCCACTCCAGACACCGCGCCAGACGCGCTCTTCACTCCAGACTCCGCGCTAGACGCGCTCTTCACTCCAGACGCGCATCCAGACGCGCATCCAGATGCACTCCAGACCTCCGCGCCAGATGCGCTCTCCGTACCGGCGCGTACTCCAAGCAGACGCGCACCACTCAGACCTCCGCGCCAGATGCGCTCTCCGTACCGGCGCGTACTCCAAGCAGACGCGCACCACTCAGACCTCCGCGCCAGATGCGCTCTCCGTACCGGCGCATACTCCAAGCAGACGCGCACCACTCAGACCTCCGCGCCAGATGCGCTCTCCGTACCGGCGCGTTCTCCAAGCAGACGCACACTCCGAACCGGCGCGTTCTCCAAGCAGACGCACACCCCGAACCGGCGCGTTCTCCAAGCAGACGCACACTCCGAACCGGCGCGTTCTCCAAGCAGACGCACACCCAGAACCGGCGCGTTCTCCAAGCAGACGCACACTCCGAACCGGCGCGTTCTCCAAGCAGACACGCACCACTCAGACCCCGCGCCAGATGCGCTCTCCGAGCCGGCGCGCTCTCCTCCAGACGTCTAGCCTGCGCGCTCCTACTCCATCCCTGTAAGCAGCTCTGACCCTCGCCCTGTTCCAAGGCCCGAACCCTGTTTTCTCTGTCCCTGTCCCCAGCCCGCCTCCGCGGGCCTCTGTCCCTGTTTCCCCTCTCTAGTCCTCCTAGTCCTCCCTGTCCAGTCCTTCTAGTCCTCCCTGTCCCCAGCCCGCCTCTGCGGGCCTCTGTCCCTGTTTCCCCTCTCTAGTCCTCCTAGTCCTCCCTGTCCAGTCCTTCTAGTCCTCCTAGTCCTCCCTGTCCCCAGCCCGCCTCCGCGGGCCTCTGTCCCTGTTTTCCCCTCTCTAGTCCTCCTAGTCCTCCTTGTCCAGTCCTCCTAGTCCTCCCTGTCCAGTCCTTCTAGTCCTCCTAGTCCTCCCTGTCCAGTCCTCCTAGTCCTCCCTGTTCCTGCCCTGTTCCCTTGCCCTGGCCCAGTCCTTTAGCCTTTCCCTTAGCCTTCCCCTTAGCCAGCTCGCCTCTTAAAGGCACTGTGCCCTTTCCCAAGTTCTTGTTTTCCTGTAAGTTGTGTTCTCCCTTAAAGGGACAGTGCCGTTTTCTGTTGTTTTCAATAAATGCCCAGTTCTTGGCTTACTCTCATACCTGTCTTGTGTTGTGCGATTGGGGTCGGTTACAAACCATAACACATTGTTTGTCAGCTGTTCGAGTAGATCAAGCTTCTGGAGTTAATGTTGAATAGATGTTAAAGACTCACGGATGTTGCTGGTTGGGTCATCCGCATCACTCGAGCCCAGCTCACTTCGGGTGCGTTTGGTATCGGGTTTGGTGCCCGCCATAGCGTTTTCTTTATAAAACGCGTCAATATAGGCTTCCAGTCCCTCCACCGTCTCGTTAACAGGTGAATCCAGGTTGGAAAAAGTTAAGTTTATCTCTGATCAAAGTATATATAATGGCATTTTAAAGGGAAGTTTGGCACGGAGTGCAGCTCAGCACTTCAATCAGCAGCCATCTTGTCTGTTACGGTGGCTCTCGTGCTGGTCTCAGGTTAGGTTAGGTTTACTTTATTTGATCAAGGGGGGACAGCGTACATTAATAAAACATTTTACAAATGTAAATGAACCCAATTTGAGCCAAAAGGCTCATTTCCATTGGCAGTCCCCCTGCCAGAAGGTACAGGCTCAAATCCTGTGTGAAAAAGGGTTAGCAATGCGGATGCGGAGCTAATGATGGAGCATCGCCGTCGGTTGTGTGATAGTAAAGGGTTAACCTCCTGCCGTGTGGCAGTGAAAGGGTTAAGGGAATTCGGAGAGGTCTTATAAACCTCAAACTGGTTTTAAATGTAAATAAAACTAAATTCACGATTCGAGATACAAAGAAACATGGACCTCGATGATTTACATATTCCAACTGCAAATATTGAAAGGGTCACGGAATACAGAATATCTGGGAATCTGGCTTAACGACAAATTCACATTTAACCCTTTCACTGCCACACGACAGAAGGTTAACCCTTTACTATCACACTAATGATGGAGCATCGCCGTCGGCTGTGTGCTAGTAAAGGGCTAACCTTCTGTATTGTCGCAGTGAAAGGGTTAACCGGCTGTCGTGTGGCAGTGAAAGGGTTAAGTACCACATCTGTAACCTTACTAGCAAAATCTGGACCATGGGGATGTGATTTACAGACACGCTGTTGTCACAACACTGCCGCTGCTCTGCCAGGTGAGCTGAAGCGCCGAATGAAAAAGTTGCGGAACAGTAACAGGCCACCTCTCTACTCTAGACTAGAGAGCTGTCATCACCGTGATGCGCGCTTGAATGATTTTATCAACGACAGACAGTGAGAAACACAACCCCCCCCCCCCCTCTCACGCTGAAGAATATGCATATTAGATCACTCAGTGATTAACACCTATGCGCTGTTTGTGTGTGCGCGCGTGCATGTACGTGACGCGTTGTAGTTTCGGGGAATACAGGGATATTTAGAACTATACAATTTAGCAAGAATTAAACATATTTACAAGTCGTATTATGTTTAGCAAGTAAGGATACATATAGATTACACTATATGCACTCGAAATTGTCTTTGTTCTATTTTTACAGATTTTTGAAAAACGGGACTTCCTGAGCATTTGTGAGAGATTCTAATTATTTTGTTCTCCGCCCACGGGAGCAATAAGCCCCGTTGACTCCTAAGGGTTAACTACAACACTCAGCTCTTAGACCCACTCTGAGGCTTATTACTGGTGATTAACTACAACACTCAGCTCTTAGACTCACTCTGAGGCGTATTACTGGTGATTATCTACAACACTCAGCTCTTAGACCCACTCTGAGGCTTATCACTGGTGATTATCTACAACACTCAGCTCTTAGACCCACTCTGAGGCTTATCACTGGTGATTATCTACAACACTCAGCTCTTAGACCCACTCTGAGGCTTATTACTGGTGATTATCTACAACACTCAGCTCTTAGACCCACTCTGAGGCTTATTACTGGTGATTATCTACAACACTCAGCTCTTAGACTCTGAGGCTTATTACTGGTGATTATCTACAACACTCAGCTCTTAGACTCTGAGGCTTATTACTGGTGATTATCTACAACACTCAGCTCTTAGACCCAATCTGAGGATTATTACTGGTGATTATCTACAACACTCAGCTCTTAGACTCTGAGGCTTATTACTGGTGATTATCTACAACACTCAGCTCTTAGACTCTGAGGCTTATCACTGGTGATTATCTACAACACTCAGCTCTTAGACTCTGAGGCTTATCACTGGTGATTATCTACAACACTCAGCTCTTAGACTCTGAGGCTTATCACTGGTGATTATCTACAACACTCAGCTCTTAGACTCTGAGGCTTATCACTGGTGATTATCTACAACACTCAGCTCTTAGACTCTGAGGCGTATCACTGGTGATTATCTACAACACTCAGCTCTTAGACTCTGAGGCTTATCACTGGTGATTATCTACAACACTCAGCTCTTAGACTCTGAGGCTTATTACTGGTGATTATCTACAACACTCAGCTCTTAGACCCACTCTGAGGCTTATTACTGGTGATTATCTACAACACTCAGCTGTTAGACCCACTCTGAGGCTTATCACTGGTGATTATCTACAACACTCAGCTCTTAGACTCTGAGGCTTATCACTGGTGATTATCTACAACACTCAGCTCTTAGACTCTGAGGCTTATCACTGGTGATTATCTACAACACTCAGCTCTTAGACTCTGAGGCTTATTACTGGTGATTATCTACAACACTCAGCTCTTAGACTCTGAGGCTTATCACTGGTGATTATCTACAACACTCAGCTCTTAGACCCACTCTGAGGGTAATTACTGGTGATTAACTACAACACTCAGCTCTTAGACCCACTCTGAGGGTAATTACTGGTGATTATCTACAACACTCAGCTCTTAGACTCTGAGGCTTATTACTGGTGATTATCTACAACACTCAGCTCTTAGACTCTGAGGCTTATCACTGGTGATTATCTACAACACTCAGCTCTTAGACTCTGAGGCTTATTACTGGTGATTATCTACAACACTCAGCTCTTAGACTCTGAGGCTTATCACTGGTGATTATCTACAACACTCAGCTCTTAGACTCTGAGGCTTATTACTGGTGATTATCTACAACACTCAGCTCTTAGACTCTGAGGCTTATCACTGGTGATTATCTACAACACTCAGCTCTTAGACCCACTCTGAGGCTTATCACTGGTGATTATCTACAACACTCAGCTCTTAGACCCACTCTGAGGGTAATTACTGGTGATTATCTACAACACTCAGCTCTTAGACTCTGAGGGTAATTACTGGTGATTATCTACAACACTCAGCTCTTAGACCCACTCTGAGGCTTATTACTGGTGATTATCTACAACACTCAGCTCTTAGACCCACTCTGAGGCTTATTACTGGTGATTATCTACAACACTCAGCTCTTAGACTCTGAGGCTTATTACTGGTGATTATCTACAACACTCAGCTCTTAGACCCACTCTGAGGCTTATCACTGGTGATTATCTACAACACTCAGCTCTTAGACCCACTCTGAGGCTTATTACTGGTGATTATCTACAACACTCAGCTCTTAGACCCACTCTGAGGCTTATTACTGGTGATTATCTACAACACTCAGCTCTTAGACCCACTCTGAGGCTTATTACTGGTGATTATCTACAACACTCAGCTCTTAGACCCACTCTGAGGCTTATTACTGGTGATTATCTACAACACTCAGCTCTTAGACCCACTCTGAGGGTAATTACTGGTGATTATCTACAACACTCAGCTCTTAGACTCTGAGGGTAATTACTGGTGATTATCTACAACACTCAGCTCTTAGACCCACTCTGAGGCTTATTACTGGTGATTATCTACAACACTCAGCTCTTAGACCCACTCTGAGGCTTATCACTGGTGATTATCTACAACACTCAGCTCTTAGACCCACTCTGAGGCTTATCACTGGTGATTATCTACAACACTCAGCTCTTAGACCCACTCTGAGGCTTATTACTGGTGATTATCTACAACACTCAGCTCTTAGACTCTGAGGCTTATTACTGGTGATTATCTACAACACTCAGCTCTTAGACCCACTCTGAGGCTTATTACTGGTGATTATCTACAACACTCAGCTCTTAGACCCACTCTGAGGCTTATCACTGGTGATTATCTACAACACTCAGCTCTTAGACCCACTCTGAGGGTAATTACTGGTGATTATCTACAACACTCAGCTCTTAGACCCACTCTGAGGGTAATTACTGGTGATTATCTACAACACTCAGCTCTTAGACCCACTCTGAGGCTTATTACTGGTGATTATCTACAACACTCAGCTCTTAGACTCACTCTGAGGCTTATCAGTGGTGATTATCTACAACACTCAGCTCTTAGACCCACTCTGAGGCTTATTACTGGTGATTATCTACAACACTCAGCTCTTAGACTCTGAGGCTTATTACTGGTGATTATCTACAACACTCAGCTCTTAGACTCTGAGGCTTATCACTGGTGATTATCTACAACACTCAGCTCTTAGACTCTGAGGCTTATTACTGGTGATTATCTACAACACTCAGCTCTTAGACCCACTCTGAGGCTTATTACTGGTGATTATCTACAACACTCAGCTCTTAGATCCACTCTGAGGCTTATCACTGGTGATTATCTACAACACTCAGCTCTTAGACCCACTCTGAGGCTTATTACTGGTGATTATCTACAACACTCAGCTCTTAGACTCTGAGGCTTATCACTGGTGATTATCTACAACACTCAGCTCTTAGACCCACTCTGAGGCTTATTACTGGTGATTATCTACAACACTCAGCTCTTAGACCCACTCTGAGGCTTATTACTGGTGATTATCTACAACACTCAGCTCTTAGACCCACTCTGAGGCTTATTACTGGTGATTATCTACAACACTCAGCTCTTAGACCCACTCTGAGGCTTATCACTGGTGATTATCTACAACACTCAGCTCTTAGACTCTGAGGCTTATTACTGGTGATTATCTACAACACTCAGCTCTTAGACCCACTCTGAGGCTTATTACTGGTGATTATCTACAACACTCAGCTCTTAGACCCACTCTGAGGCTTATTACTGGTGATTATCTACAACACTCAGCTCTTAGACCCACTCTGAGGCTTATCACTGGTGATTATCTACAACACTCAGCTCTTAGACCCACTCTGAGGCTTATTACTGGTGATTATCTACAACACTCAGCTCTTAGACCCACTCTGAGGCTTATTACTGGTGATTATCTACAACACTCAGCTCTTAGACCCACTCTGAGGCTTATTACTGGTGATTATCTACAACACTCAGCTCTTAGACCCACTCTGAGGCTTATTACTGGTGATTATCTACAACACTCAGCTCTTAGACCCACTCTGAGGCTTATCACTGGTGATTATCTACAACACTCAGCTCTTAGACTCTGAGGCTTATTACTGGTGATTATCTACAACACTCAGCTCTTAGACTCTGAGGCGTATCACTGGTGATTATCTACAACACTCAGCTGTTAGACTCTGAGGCTTATTACTGGTGATTATCTACAACACTCAGCTCTTAGACCCACTCTGAGGCTTATTACTGGTGATTATCTACAACACTCAGCTCTTAGACCCACTCTGAGGCTTATCACTGGTGATTATCTACAACACTCAGCTCTTAGACCCACTCTGAGGCTTATTACTGGTGATTATCTACAACACTCAGCTCTTAGACCCAATCTGAGGCTTATTACTGGTGATTATCTACAACACTCAGCTCTTAGACCCACTCTGAGGCTTATTACTGGTGATTATCTACAACACTCAGCTCTTAGACCCACTCTGAGGCTTATCACTGGTGATTATCTACAACACTCAGCTCTTAGACTCTGAGGCTTATCACTGGTGATTATCTACAACACTCAGCTCTTAGACCCACTCTGAGGCTTATTACTGGTGATTATCTACAACACTCAGCTCTTAGACCCACTCTGAGGCTTATTACTGGTGATTATCTACAACACTCAGCTCTTAGACCCAATCTGAGGCTTATTACTGGTGATTATCTACAACACTCAGCTCTTAGACCCACTCTGAGGCTTATTACTGGTGATTATCTACAACACTCAGCTCTTAGACCCACTCTGAGGCTTATTACTGGTGATTATCTACAACACTCAGCTCTTAGACCCACTCTGAGGCTTATCACTGGTGATTATCTACAACACTCAGCTCTTAGACCCACTCTGAGGGTAATTACTGGTGATTATCTACAACACTCAGCTCTTAGACCCACTCTGAGGCTTATCACTGGTGATTATCTACAACACTCAGCTCTTAGACCCACTCTGAGGCTTATTACTGGTGATTATCTACAACACTCAGCTCTTAGACTCTGAGGCTTATTACTGGTGATTATCTACAACACTCAGCTCTTAGACCCACTCTGAGGCTTATTACTGGTGATTATCTACAACACTCAGCTGTTAGACTCTGAGGCGTATCACTGGTGATTATCTACAACACTCAGCTGTTAGACTCTGAGGCTTATTACTGGTGATTATCTACAACACTCAGCTCTTAGACCCACTCTGAGGCTTATTACTGGTGATTATCTACAACACTCAGCTCTTAGACTCTGAGGCTTATTACTGGTGATTATCTACAACACTCAGCTCTTAGACTCTGAGGCTTATCACTGGTGATTATCTACAACACTCAGCTCTTAGACTCTGAGGCTTATTACTGGTGATTATCTACAACACTCAGCTCTTAGACCCACTCTGAGGCTTATTACTGGTGATTATCTACAACACTCAGCTCTTAGATCCACTCTGAGGCTTATCACTGGTGATTATCTACAACACTCAGCTCTTAGACCCACTCTGAGGCTTATTACTGGTGATTATCTACAACACTCAGCTCTTAGACCCACTCTGAGGCTTATTACTGGTGATTATCTACAACACTCAGCTCTTAGACCCACTCTGAGGCTTATTACTGGTGATTATCTACAACACTCAGCTCTTAGACCCACTCTGAGGCTTATCACTGGTGATTATCTACAACACTCAGCTCTTAGACTCTGAGGCTTATTACTGGTGATTATCTACAACACTCAGCTCTTAGACCCACTCTGAGGCTTATTACTGGTGATTATCTACAACACTCAGCTCTTAGACCCACTCTGAGGCTTATTACTGGTGATTATCTACAACACTCAGCTCTTAGACCCACTCTGAGGCTTATCACTGGTGATTATCTACAACACTCAGCTCTTAGACCCACTCTGAGGCTTATTACTGGTGATTATCTACAACACTCAGCTCTTAGACCCACTCTGAGGCTTATTACTGGTGATTATCTACAACACTCAGCTCTTAGACCCACTCTGAGGCTTATTACTGGTGATTATCTACAACACTCAGCTCTTAGACCCACTCTGAGGCTTATTACTGGTGATTATCTACAACACTCAGCTCTTAGACCCACTCTGAGGCTTATCACTGGTGATTATCTACAACACTCAGCTCTTAGACTCTGAGGCTTATTACTGGTGATTATCTACAACACTCAGCTCTTAGACTCTGAGGCTTATTACTGGTGATTATCTACAACACTCAGCTCTTAGACCCACTCTGAGGCTTATTACTGGTGATTATCTACAACACTCAGCTCTTAGATCCACTCTGAGGCTTATCACTGGTGATTATCTACAACACTCAGCTCTTAGACCCACTCTGAGGCTTATTACTGGTGATTATCTACAACACTCAGCTCTTAGACTCTGAGGCTTATCACTGGTGATTATCTACAACACTCAGCTCTTAGACCCACTCTGAGGCTTATTACTGGTGATTATCTACAACACTCAGCTCTTAGACCCACTCTGAGGCTTATTACTGGTGATTATCTACAACACTCAGCTCTTAGACCCACTCTGAGGCTTATTACTGGTGATTATCTACAACACTCAGCTCTTAGACCCACTCTGAGGCTTATCACTGGTGATTATCTACAACACTCAGCTCTTAGACTCTGAGGCTTATTACTGGTGATTATCTACAACACTCAGCTCTTAGACCCACTCTGAGGCTTATTACTGGTGATTATCTACAACACTCAGCTCTTAGACCCACTCTGAGGCTTATTACTGGTGATTATCTACAACACTCAGCTCTTAGACCCACTCTGAGGCTTATCACTGGTGATTATCTACAACACTCAGCTCTTAGACCCACTCTGAGGCTTATTACTGGTGATTATCTACAACACTCAGCTCTTAGACCCACTCTGAGGCTTATTACTGGTGATTATCTACAACACTCAGCTCTTAGACCCACTCTGAGGCTTATTACTGGTGATTATCTACAACACTCAGCTCTTAGACCCACTCTGAGGCTTATTACTGGTGATTATCTACAACACTCAGCTCTTAGACCCACTCTGAGGCTTATCACTGGTGATTATCTACAACACTCAGCTCTTAGACTCTGAGGCTTATTACTGGTGATTATCTACAACACTCAGCTCTTAGACTCTGAGGCGTATCACTGGTGATTATCTACAACACTCAGCTGTTAGACTCTGAGGCTTATTACTGGTGATTATCTACAACACTCAGCTCTTAGACCCACTCTGAGGCTTATTACTGGTGATTATCTACAACACTCAGCTCTTAGACCCACTCTGAGGCTTATCACTGGTGATTATCTACAACACTCAGCTCTTAGACCCACTCTGAGGCTTATTACTGGTGATTATCTACAACACTCAGCTCTTAGACCCAATCTGAGGCTTATTACTGGTGATTATCTACAACACTCAGCTCTTAGACCCACTCTGAGGCTTATTACTGGTGATTATCTACAACACTCAGCTCTTAGACCCACTCTGAGGCTTATCACTGGTGATTATCTACAACACTCAGCTCTTAGACTCTGAGGCTTATCACTGGTGATTATCTACAACACTCAGCTCTTAGACCCACTCTGAGGCTTATTACTGGTGATTATCTACAACACTCAGCTCTTAGACCCACTCTGAGGCTTATTACTGGTGATTATCTACAACACTCAGCTCTTAGACCCAATCTGAGGCTTATTACTGGTGATTATCTACAACACTCAGCTCTTAGACCCACTCTGAGGCTTATTACTGGTGATTATCTACAACACTCAGCTCTTAGACCCACTCTGAGGCTTATTACTGGTGATTATCTACAACACTCAGCTCTTAGACCCACTCTGAGGCTTATCACTGGTGATTATCTACAACACTCAGCTCTTAGACCCACTCTGAGGGTAATTACTGGTGATTATCTACAACACTCAGCTCTTAGACCCACTCTGAGGCTTATCACTGGTGATTATCTACAACACTCAGCTCTTAGACCCACTCTGAGGCTTATTACTGGTGATTATCTACAACACTCAGCTCTTAGACTCTGAGGCTTATTACTGGTGATTATCTACAACACTCAGCTCTTAGACCCACTCTGAGGCTTATTACTGGTGATTATCTACAACACTCAGCTGTTAGACTCTGAGGCGTATCACTGGTGATTATCTACAACACTCAGCTGTTAGACTCTGAGGCTTATTACTGGTGATTATCTACAACACTCAGCTCTTAGACCCACTCTGAGGCTTATTACTGGTGATTATCTACAACACTCAGCTCTTAGACTCTGAGGCTTATTACTGGTGATTATCTACAACACTCAGCTCTTAGACTCTGAGGCTTATCACTGGTGATTATCTACAACACTCAGCTCTTAGACTCTGAGGCTTATTACTGGTGATTATCTACAACACTCAGCTCTTAGACCCACTCTGAGGCTTATTACTGGTGATTATCTACAACACTCAGCTCTTAGATCCACTCTGAGGCTTATCACTGGTGATTATCTACAACACTCAGCTCTTAGACCCACTCTGAGGCTTATTACTGGTGATTATCTACAACACTCAGCTCTTAGACCCACTCTGAGGCTTATTACTGGTGATTATCTACAACACTCAGCTCTTAGACCCACTCTGAGGCTTATTACTGGTGATTATCTACAACACTCAGCTCTTAGACCCACTCTGAGGCTTATCACTGGTGATTATCTACAACACTCAGCTCTTAGACTCTGAGGCTTATTACTGGTGATTATCTACAACACTCAGCTCTTAGACCCACTCTGAGGCTTATTACTGGTGATTATCTACAACACTCAGCTCTTAGACCCACTCTGAGGCTTATTACTGGTGATTATCTACAACACTCAGCTCTTAGACCCACTCTGAGGCTTATCACTGGTGATTATCTACAACACTCAGCTCTTAGACCCACTCTGAGGCTTATTACTGGTGATTATCTACAACACTCAGCTCTTAGACCCACTCTGAGGCTTATTACTGGTGATTATCTACAACACTCAGCTCTTAGACCCACTCTGAGGCTTATTACTGGTGATTATCTACAACACTCAGCTCTTAGACCCACTCTGAGGCTTATTACTGGTGATTATCTACAACACTCAGCTCTTAGACCCACTCTGAGGCTTATCACTGGTGATTATCTACAACACTCAGCTCTTAGACTCTGAGGCTTATTACTGGTGATTATCTACAACACTCAGCTCTTAGACTCTGAGGCGTATCACTGGTGATTATCTACAACACTCAGCTGTTAGACTCTGAGGCTTATTACTGGTGATTATCTACAACACTCAGCTCTTAGACCCACTCTGAGGCTTATTACTGGTGATTATCTACAACACTCAGCTCTTAGACCCACTCTGAGGCTTATCACTGGTGATTATCTACAACACTCAGCTCTTAGACCCACTCTGAGGCTTATTACTGGTGATTATCTACAACACTCAGCTCTTAGACCCAATCTGAGGCTTATTACTGGTGATTATCTACAACACTCAGCTCTTAGACCCACTCTGAGGCTTATTACTGGTGATTATCTACAACACTCAGCTCTTAGACCCACTCTGAGGCTTATCACTGGTGATTATCTACAACACTCAGCTCTTAGACTCTGAGGCTTATCACTGGTGATTATCTACAACACTCAGCTCTTAGACCCACTCTGAGGCTTATTACTGGTGATTATCTACAACACTCAGCTCTTAGACCCACTCTGAGGCTTATTACTGGTGATTATCTACAACACTCAGCTCTTAGACCCAATCTGAGGCTTATTACTGGTGATTATCTACAACACTCAGCTCTTAGACCCACTCTGAGGCTTATTACTGGTGATTATCTACAACACTCAGCTCTTAGACCCACTCTGAGGCTTATTACTGGTGATTATCTACAACACTCAGCTCTTAGACCCACTCTGAGGCTTATCACTGGTGATTATCTACAACACTCAGCTCTTAGACCCACTCTGAGGGTAATTACTGGTGATTATCTACAACACTCAGCTCTTAGACCCACTCTGAGGCTTATCACTGGTGATTATCTACAACACTCAGCTCTTAGACCCACTCTGAGGCTTATTACTGGTGATTATCTACAACACTCAGCTCTTAGACTCTGAGGCTTATTACTGGTGATTATCTACAACACTCAGCTCTTAGACCCACTCTGAGGCTTATTACTGGTGATTATCTACAACACTCAGCTGTTAGACTCTGAGGCGTATCACTGGTGATTATCTACAACACTCAGCTGTTAGACTCTGAGGCTTATTACTGGTGATTATCTACAACACTCAGCTCTTAGACCCACTCTGAGGCTTATTACTGGTGATTATCTACAACACTCAGCTCTTAGACCCAATCTGAGGCTTATTACTGGTGATTATCTACAACACTCAGCTCTTAGACCCAATCTGAGGCTTATTACTGGTGATTATCTACAACACTCAGCTCTTAGACCCACTCTGAGGCTTATTACTGGTGATTATCTACAACACTCAGCTCTTAGACCCACTCTGAGGCTTATCACTGGTGATTATCTACAACACTCAGCTCTTAGACTCTGAGGCTTATCACTGGTGATTATCTACAACACTCAGCTCTTAGACCCACTCTGAGGCTTATTACTGGTGATTATCTACAACACTCAGCTCTTAGACCCACTCTGAGGCTTATTACTGGTGATTATCTACAACACTCAGCTCTTAGACTCTGAGGCTTATTACTGGTGATTATCTACAACACTCAGCTCTTAGACCCACTCTGAGGCTTATCACTGGTGATTATCTACAACACTCAGCTCTTAGACTCTGAGGCTTATTACTGGTGATTATCTACAACACTCAGCTCTTAGACCCACTCTGAGGATTATTACTGGTGATTATCTACAACACTCAGCTCTTAGACCCACTCTGAGGCTTATTACTGGTGATTATCTACAACACTCAGCTCTTAGACCCACTCTGAGGCTTATTACTGGTGATTATCTACAACACTCAGCTCTTAGACTCTGAGGCTTATCACTGGTGATTATCTACAACACTCAGCTCTTAGACTCTGAGGCTTATTACTGGTGATTATCTACAACACTCAGCTCTTAGACCCACTCTGAGGCTTATTACTGGTGATTATCTACAACACTCAGCTCTTAGACCCACTCTGAGGCTTATTACTGGTGATTATCTACAACACTCAGCTCTTAGACTCTGAGGCTTATCACTGGTGATTATCTACAACACTCAGCTCTTAGACTCTGAGGCTTATTACTGGTGATTATCTACAACACTCAGCTCTTAGACTCTGAGGCTTATTACTGGTGATTATCTACAACACTCAGCTCTTAGACTCTGAGGATTATTACTGGTGATTATCTACAACACTCAGCTCTTAGACTCTGAGGCTTATTACTGGTGATTATCTACAACACTCAGCTCTTAGACTCTGAGGCTTATTACTGGTGATTATCTACAACACTCAGCTCTTAGACTCTGAGGCTTATTACTGGTGATTATCTACAACACTCAGCTCTTAGACTCTGAGGCTTATTACTGGTGATTATCTACAACACTCAGCTCTTAGACTCTGAGGCTTATTACTGGTGATTATCTACAACACTCAGCTCTTAGACTCTGAGGATTATTACTGGTGATTATCTACAACACTCAGCTCTTAGACTCTGAGGCTTATTACTGGTGATTATCTACAACACTCAGCTCTTAGACTCTGAGGCTTATCACTGGTGATTATCTACAACACTCAGCTCTTAGACCCACTCTGAGGCTTATTACTGGTGATTATCTACAACACTCAGCTCTTAGACTCTGAGGCTTATCACTGGTGATTATCTACAACACTCAGCTCTTAGACCCACTCTGAGGGTAATTACTGGTGATTATCTACAACACTCAGCTCTTAGACTCTGAGGCTTATTACTGGTGATTATCTACAACACTCAGCTCTTAGACCCACTCTGAGGCTTATTACTGGTGATTATCTACAACACTCAGCTCTTAGACTCTGAGGCTTATTACTGGTGATTATCTACAACACTCAGCTCTTAGACCCACTCTGAGGCTTATCACTGGTGATTATCTACAACACTCAGCTCTTAGACCCACTCTGAGGGTAATTACTGGTGATTATCTACAACACTCAGCTCTTAGACCCAATCTGAGGCTTATTACTGGTGATTATCTACAACACTCAGCTGTTAGACCCACTCTGAGGCTTATCACTGGTGATTATCTACAACACTCAGCTCTTAGACCCACTCTGAGGCTTATTACTGGTGATTATCTACAACACTCAGCTCTTAGACCCACTCTGAGGCTTATCACTGGTGATTATCTACAACACTCAGCTCTTAGACCCAATCTGAGGCTTATCACTGGTGATTATCTACAACACTCAGCTCTTAGACCCACTCTGAGGCTTATTACTGGTGATTATCTACAACACTCAGCTCTTAGACCCACTCTGAGGCTTATTACTGGTGATTATCTACAACACTCAGCTCTTAGACCCACTCTGAGGCTTATTACTGGTGATTATCTACAACACTCAGCTCTTAGACCCACTCTGAGGCTTATTACTGGTGATTATCTACAACACTCAGCTCTTAGACTCTGAGGCTTATTACTGGTGATTATCTACAACACTCAGCTCTTAGACTCTGAGGCTTATTACTGGTGATTATCTACAACACTCAGCTCTTAGACCCACTCTGAGGCTTATCACTGGTGATTATCTACAACACTCAGCTCTTAGACCCACTCTGAGGCTTATTACTGGTGATTATCTACAACACTCAGCTCTTAGACTCTGAGGCTTATTACTGGTGATTATCTACAACACTCAGCTCTTAGACTCTGAGGCTTATTACTGGTGATTATCTACAACACTCAGCTCTTAGACCCACTCTGAGGCTTATTACTGGTGATTATCTACAACACTCAGCTCTTAGACCCAATCTGAGGCTTATTACTGGTGATTATCTACAACACTCAGCTCTTAGACCCACTCTGAGGGTAATTACTGGTGATTATCTACAACACTCAGCTCTTAGACCCACTCTGAGGCTTATTACTGGTGATTATCTACAACACTCAGCTCTTAGACTCTGAGGCTTATTACTGGTGATTATCTACAACACTCAGCTCTTAGACCCACTCTGAGGCGTATCACTGGTGATTATCTACAACACTCAGCTCTTAGACTCTGAGGCTTATTACTGGTGATTATCTACAACACTCAGCTCTTAGACCCACTCTGAGGCTTATTACTGGTGATTATCTACAACACTCAGCTCTTAGACCCACTCTGAGGCTTATTACTGGTGATTATCTACAACACTCAGCTCTTAGACTCTGAGGCTTATCACTGGTGATTATCTACAACACTCAGCTCTTAGACTCTGAGGCTTATCACTGGTGATTATCTACAACACTCAGCTCTTAGACTCTGAGGCTTATCACTGGTGATTATCTACAACACTCAGCTCTTAGACTCTGAGGCTTATCACTGGTGATTATCTACAACACTCAGCTCTTAGACCCACTCTGAGGCTTATTACTGGTGATTATCTACAACACTCAGCTCTTAGACCCACTCTGAGGCTTATTACTGGTGATTATCTACAACACTCAGCTCTTAGACTCTGAGGCGTATCACTGGTGATTATCTACAACACTCAGCTGTTAGACTCTGAGGCGTATCACTGGTGATTATCTACAACACTCAGCTCTTAGACTCTGAGGCTTATTACTGGTGATTATCTACAACACTCAGCTCTTAGACCCACTCTGAGGCTTATCACTGGTGATTATCTACAACACTCAGCTCTTAGACCCACTCTGAGGCTTATTACTGGTGATTAACTACAACACTCAGCTCTTAGACCCACTCTGAGGCTTATTACTGGTGATTATCTACAACACTCAGCTGTTAGACCCACTCTGAGGCTTATTACTGGTGATTAACTACAACACTCAGCTCTTAGACCCACTCTGAGGCTTATTACTGGTGATTATCTACAACACTCAGCTCTTAGACTCACTCTGAGGCTTATTACTGGTGATTATCTACAACACTCAGCTCTTAGACCCACTCTGAGGCTTATTACTGGTGATTATCTACAACACTCAGCTCTTAGACTCTGAGGCTTATCACTGGTGATTATCTACAACACTCAGCTCTTAGACCCACTCTGAGGCTTATCACTGGTGATTATCTACAACACTCAGCTCTTAGACCCACTCTGAGGGTAATTACTGGTGATTATCTACAACACTCAGCTCTTAGACCCACTCTGAGGCTTATCACTGGTGATTATCTACAACACTCAGCTCTTAGACCCACTCTGAGGCTTATTACTGGTGATTATCTACAACACTCAGCTCTTAGACCCACTCTGAGGCTTATTACTGGTGATTATCTACAACACTCAGCTCTTAGACCCACTCTGAGGGTAATTACTGGTGATTATCTACAACACTCAGCTCTTAGACCCACTCTGAGGCTTATCACTGGTGATTATCTACAACACTCAGCTCTTAGACTCTGAGGCTTATTACTGGTGATTATCTACAACACTCAGCTCTTAGACTCTGAGGCTTATTACTGGTGATTATCTACAACACTCAGCTCTTAGACCCACTCTGAGGGTAATTACTGGTGATTAACTACAACACTCAGCTCTTAGACCCACTCTGAGGGTAATTACTGGTGATTATCTACAACACTCAGCTCTTAGACCCACTCTGAGGCTTATCACTGGTGATTATCTACAACACTCAGCTCTTAGACCCACTCTGAGGGTAATTACTGGTGATTATCTACAACACTCAGCTCTTAGACCCACTCTGAGGCTTATTACTGGTGATTATCTACAACACTCAGCTCTTAGACCCACTCTGAGGCTTATTACTGGTGATTATCTACAACACTCAGCTCTTAGACCCAATCTGAGGATTATTACTGGTGATTATCTACAACACTCAGCTCTTAGACCCACTCTGAGGCTTATTACTGGTGATTATCTACAACACTCAGCTCTTAGACCCATTCTGAGGCTTATTACTGGTGATTATCTACAACACTCAGCTCTTAGACTCACTCTGAGGCTTATTACTGGTGATTATCTACAACACTCAGCTCTTAGACTCTGAGGCTTATTACTGGTGATTATCTACAACACTCAGCTCTTAGACTCTGAGGCTTATCACTGGTGATTATCTACAACACTCAGCTCTTAGACTCTGAGGCTTATTACTAATGATTATCTACAACACTCAGCTCTTAGACTCTGAGGCTTATTACTGGTGATTATCTACAACACTCAGCTCTTAGACTCTGAGGCTTATCACTGGTGATTATCTACAACACTCAGCTCTTAGACCCACTCTGAGGCTTATTACTGGTGATTATCTACAACACTCAGCTCTTAGACCCACTCTGAGGCTTATTACTGGTGATTATCTACAACACTCAGCTCTTAGACCCAATCTGAGGATTATTACTGGTGATTATCTACAACACTCAGCTCTTAGACCCACTCTGAGGCTTATTACTGGTGATTATCTACAACACTCAGCTCTTAGACCCACTCTGAGGCTTATTACTGGTGATTATCTACAACACTCAGCTCTTAGACTCACTCTGAGGCTTATTACTGGTGATTATCTACAACACTCAGCTCTTAGACTCTGAGGCTTATTACTGGTGATTATCTACAACACTCAGCTCTTAGACTCTGAGGCTTATCACTGGTGATTATCTACAACACTCAGCTCTTAGACTCTGAGGCTTATTACTAATGATTATCTACAACACTCAGCTCTTAGACTCTGAGGCTTATTACTGGTGATTATCTACAACACTCAGCTCTTAGACTCTGAGGCTTATCACTGGTGATTATCTACAACACTCAGCTCTTAGACCCACTCTGAGGGTAATTACTGGTGATTATCTACAACACTCAGCTCTTAGACTCTGAGGCTTATCACTGGTGATTATCTACAACACTCAGCTCTTAGACTCTGAGGCTTAATACTGGTGATTATCTACAACACTCAGCTCTTAGACCCACTCTGAGGCTTATTACTGGTGATTATCTACAACACCACTGTATTCTGTACGATAAGGCCGGTTGGTCTTCACTAACGACTGGTTATGTATATAACCTAGTTCTATGAGTTAAATGGTGCGCTCAGCACCTGTTCTTCTGCACTGTACTTCACTTCGTGCACGAGCACTGAATAAAAAATTCCACCATGTACCTTTACATCCCAACATCCGTCTGACCACACCCCCTTCCGCTTACCTTCATAAGCAGGTGTGTGGCCACCTACTCGCCTCCTTCCCAAACTTTCACCACAAGGTGAGATCAAGGGCCGCAGCGGCGTCCAGGTGCTGAGCGCACCATTTAACTCATAGAACTAGGTTATATACATAACCAGTCGTTCTATGACGTTAATGGATGGCTCAGCACCTGTTCTTCTGCAACAGGGGCTGAGCGGGAGCCATAGCCCGACAAATGTACCCCGCTGAGGCCCCCCACAACCATCAGACCGGGGAGGACCGAGCCCACCCGACCCCCCCTAATGGAGGATACCCCCCCTATTGGAGGTTCACGGGAGGGCGACGGATCCGACCATGCGAAGAGGCACTCAAGCAACTCAATGCACAGGGTGAGCAGACCGTGGCTTGACCCCACGACTACACACACGCACAACCCGCATGCCACCCGGGAACGAACGGAAGGAACAACCTCGTTACTGCCCCCAGAATCACGGGGATTAAGAGCAACCCCAACCCCGTGGCAAGGCCGTAGCAGCGGAGCGCGAAGGAAGACCCAGACCCACTGAAGGGACTGGACCCCCTGGAAAACAGGGGCCCAGAGAGGTCAATGACGCCAGGCATCAAGACCCCACCAGGCGGTCACTCAGTGACACCGCCCCCCACATCGCCAGCGTATTCGGATAAGGCCCCACCAAGAGCGGGCCCTTACCCCCCAGTAGCACACCGCCTGGCACACTGACCCTGCAGAACAGGCAGTCAGCATGGCTGTAAGCACACAAAAAAGGTTAACCAACAGAAGCAGGCAGCGCACCGGGGAAACCAGGCAACAGGCTGTAACCCGAGCCTGGAGCACTGTGGACGAGACAGGCGCCAAAGGAGTCAACTGAAAACAGCCCCCCCGGCGGAAGGGGCGTATGCTGGCGTTGTTGCATGACAAGCCTCCATTACAAAACCCCAACCCAGAGGGGTTGAGGCAGAGAAGGCTGACATGATTGGCAGACGTCATGAACATGCAGGGGCACACTCAACCATATAACCCGGGAGTCGACACTGCTCCAACATACCAGATAATCAACCACCCTCTTGGTACCGACGGTGGTTGTTCCTATAACCCCTCAAGAAAAAACACCAAAACACACCTGCGGGCATACACTAGCTATACCGCAGTACAGGTGTTCAGTGTCCAAAAAAGGGTTATCCCAGGCCTACGGTATCAACAAAACTTTACTTCGGACCGGGCCCGGCGGCTCGGGAAGTACACAGGGTTACCAGAGGAGGGCCAAAAGACCACCCCAACAGCCCTCTCTCCGCCATGCGTGAGAGAGGAGCGAAGAAAAAAGGAGAGCCAGCCCCCATGATAGTGCCAGGTACAAAGTACCCAACAAGGATCATCATAACGCCTAACCTTGTGACGCCCCGGGCCGACCCGGCCTTTTTCCCCCCTGGAAAAAAGCCCAAGTCCCTCAGGGTACCAGAACAGCAGATCTGCATCCCCGGCGGACAAACGGGTTAACTGACCTGGACCAGCGTGACCAGAACCAGTCCTGTGCTCTAACCACGCCGACATGCCTACTCCTATACTCCAACTCTTTTTTATAAAAAAGAAGGAAGCACCAACAGACATGAATCCCATTCGACACAGCCTGAGGGTAAAAACTGTGTACATTTTTACATCCAGTCACACAGAGGACTTCAGACTGAATACCCCAGAGAGCCTTCCCACGTGAGTCGTAGAATGAAAAAGCCATGGTAACTATGAGTCACGTGACCAACCGACTCAAGTTACACATAAAATCGAACGCAGTGGACACGTAAGTCCCACGTTCTAACCCGACACTTTGACATCAACAGATCGTACATAAAGATCTAACTCACGGAAGCCATCGTCAAATAGCAACGTGCGTAGTGACGTATGCTACGACGGGGGGAAACCCAACACTCAACGCCTGTTTTAAATAGGAGTAGAGTCAGGGCAACCCTCACCCCCCCCCCCCCCCCCCTCCCTGCCAAGTCGCCTAACGGCTTGGCCCCGACTGGCCTAACAGGAGATGAAGAAAAAAAAACCTGACCAATCAGAAGAGGGAAGGAGGGGTTTATTCGGCACCCCCTCACAAACCCTTCCCCCTGCACACAATAACAACTGTAGCATATGATACCTTCGGTAGAATGCTAATGAATAGCACAAACTAATACAATGCACGCTACCCACAGAACTGTGGACAGGGTTTACAACAAAACAAAGTTGCGTGTGTGTGAATCCTACACCCGCATCCTATGTTGTACATAGAAAAGACACCGATAGAGAGAGCGAACGGCTGGGCCGTGGAACGTGTGTATACGAGCATTACTGCAACTAACACAAAGCTCATCAGTTTTGGATTAATAAACGCTAGATCCATAGCCAACAAATCGTTCTTTTTGAACGACCTCTTCGTCTCAAAGGACTTGGACTACATGCTAATTTCGGAAACCTGGCAAAAAACAGATGATTTTGTCCACCTCAGTGAACTGTGCCCACAGAAGTGCGCTTATTCCTGCCCCGAGGTCCTCCGGCCGAGGGGGTGGACTGGCTGTTGTCCACCGGGACTGTTTCTCCTCACGGAGGGTGAGTTCTGGAACGTATTCATCTTTCGAGGTACTTGTGAATAAAATTGGGCACACAAACCCCTTTCACTGTGTACTGATCTACCGACCCCCTGGGAAAAATAGCTCGTTCCTCGCTGATTTTGGTGACTTTCTAGCGTCCATTATTCGCTTGGACAGGGTCTTGTTGATTGGAGACTTTAATATCCATGTAAACAAGAGCTCTGATAACTTTGCCACTGACTTTTTAAATGTTACGGACTCGTTTCATTTCACCCAACACATCTCCGGTCCGACGCATTGCAAAGGCAACACGTTAGACCTTGTGTTCACGATCGGGTTAAAAGTCAGCAATGTTAGCACAGAGGAGTTATTGGTGTCCGATCACAGCTGTATTTTGTTTAGCCTAGCGTTCGATAATGACTTTGTTCCATTGAAGTGTGTAAAAAGCTCTCGTATTATCAATAGCGCAGCTATAGATAGCTTCCTTGCTAGCTATGATAGAAATGTTTTGGTGTCCTCTGTTGATGACGTTGATTGTCTGGTTGACAAATTCAACACACACTGCGCGGCCATTTTAGATGACGTAGCGCCCCTAGCAACACGCAGCGTTCGTCCTGTGAACCCCTCCCCCTGGTCCTGTGAACCCCTCCCCCTGGTCCTGTGAACCCCTCCCCCTGGTCCTGTGAACCCCTCCCCCTGGTCCTGTGAACCCCTCCCCCTGGTCCTGGGAACCCCTCCCCCTGGTCCTGTGAACCCCTCCCCCTGGTCCTGTGAACCCCTCCCCCTGGCTTGACAACAACATCTGTGAGCTCAGGCGTAACTGCCGCAGAGCAGAGAGACGCTGGAAAACCTCTCATTTAGAAGTTCATCGTCTATACCTCAAAGAGCTGAGGGCTGAGTTTAATAACTCAGTAAAGTCCGCCAGGGCTACCTATTTCAGTAATTTAATCTCATCCAACAAGCACAATCCCAGAGTATTATTTAAAACCATTAACACACTTGTCAGCCCCCCCCCCCCTACACCAGTGCTGTCAAATGAGGACTGTAACCGCTTTCTTCAATTTTTTTGTCACCAAGGTTGCAAACATAATGGCAAACATCACTCCTTCTCTATCCCCCCTTCCCCTCCATCCCACCACTCAAGCATCCCTGAGCGATTTCTCACCTGTCTCTCTGGATGATCTCACCATCTTAGTCACCTCCATGAAGACCTCCTCGAGCCCCCTAGACATCCTTCCTACATCCATGTTTAAGGAAGTTTTCTGCTCTGTTGGCCCCAGTCTAGTCACTATCATTAACTCATCCCTAGCCTCTGGTTCTGTCCCAATCTATTTTAAGGAGGCAGTCGTACAGCCACTCCTAAAAAAGCCCAACCTAGACCCCACCATCCATAATAATTTCAGACCCATCTCCAAGCTGCCCTTTGCATCAAAGGTGTTAGAAAAGGTTGTAGCCAACCAGCTCACCACCCACATGTCACAGAATAACATCTGTGACAAATTCCAATCTGGCTTCCGCAAACTCCACTCCACTGAATCTGCCCTTCTCAGAGTATCCAATGATCTCCTGATGTCATGCTGACTCTGGTGAATGCTCTGTTCTGGTCCTGTTGGACCTGAGTGCAGCGTTTGACACGGTCAACCACAACATCCTTTTGGACAGGCTCAGGGAGTGGGTGGGCATCTCTGGGAGCGCTCTAAACTGGTTCGCCTCTTATCTAAGGGGGAGAACGTTCTCGGTGGCTGTGGGTCCTTTTAAATCTGACCCCACCCCTCTCTCATGTGGGGTACCACAGGGATCGGTGCTAGGACCACTCCTCTTTGCCATTTATATGCTTCCCCTAGGCCTCCTCATCAATAAATTCACCGGCATTAAATATCACTGCTACGCAGACGACATACAACTACTCTGCTCTTTTAAACCGACAACTTGGAGAAACTCAGCCTTCTCCAGGAGTGCCTGCTCGGCATTGAGAGCTGGATGGGGAGTAACTTCCTCCAGTTAAATGCAAATAAAATGGAGGTGCTGATCGTAGCAGCTGAAAAGACTGCAGCTAGAGTGGCCACTCACTTGGGGTCACTTAAAGACAACATACGTCCCCACCTGAGAAACCTGGGTGTTGTCTTTGACCAGGCCATGAACCTAGACAAACATGTCAAAACACTCACACGCACCTGCTTCTTTCACCTCAGAAACATTGCAAAACTGCGCACCATCATATCTCACTCTGAACTAGAACTATCCGTGCATGCTTTTATTTCCTCTAGGCTTGACTACTGCAACTCACTTTTCACCTGTCTCACCAAATCATCCACAGATAAACTACAAATGGTCCAAAATGCTGCAGCCAGGCTACTCACAAGGTCAAAAAAATCATGTCACATCACTCCCATTTTGGTATCCCTGCACTGGCTCCCGGTACACTATAGAATTCACTTCAAAGTCCTCACTTTCACTTTCAGAGCACTCCACGGTCAGGCCCCTATCTACATCACGGAACTCATCCATCCCTACACCACACTCGTCCAATCAACAGTCATCTCCCGCCTCGACTACTGCAATGCACTGCTCGCTGGCCTCCCGGCCACTGCCACTAAGCCTCTTCAACTCATTCAGAACGCAGCGGCCCGCCTGATCTCAAACCTACCGAAGTCGGCCCATGTCACCCCACTTCTTAGGGACCTGCACTGGCTCCCCATTGCTGCACGAATCCGCTTCAAGGCCCTCGACCTAGCATACCGTGCGGCAAAGGGAACCGCTCCCGCCTACCTCCGGTCAATGGTCTCTAACTACACACCCTCAAGACCCCTACGCTCTGCATCTTCTGGCCGCCTCAGACCTACTCCTATCCAAGCTCCGGGAGGGTCATCAAAGAGAAGTCGCCTATTCTCAGTCCTTGCCCCACAATGGTGGAATGAACTACCCACCCCAGTTAGGACAGCCGAATCACGTCCAATCTTTCGCCGTCGACTAAAGACGCACTTCTTCAACCATTATCTGAATTAAAAAAAAAAAAAAAAAAAAAAAAAATCTAACCCTAACTAACCGTACTGTCATGCACTTGTCCTAATAAACTAACCTACACTGTAGCACTCAACACTTTGATGAACATTGTTGCTCAGCTGATAGAGTTGTGCCCTTCCTGATGGCTTGTCGTACAGAACTTGTAAGTCGCTTTGGATAAAAGCGTCAGCTAAATGACTAAATGTAAATGTAAATGTAAACACCCGCTCACTCAGATCTGCCGATCAGCACCTCCTAGTGATCCCCAGGACCAGGCTAAAAACAAGGGGTGATGGAGCCTTCGAGGTGACGGCACCAAGGCTCTGGAACGCTCTCCCCCTGGACCTGCGAACTGCCCCCTCTGAGAACTCTTTTAAAAAACAACTAAAAACACATTTGTTCAGGCAGGCTTTTGATCACACATAGGCGCCTTTTTCTTGTCCTCACTGTTCTATAGTGTTGTTTTAATTAGTGACTCATGATTTTATCCAAATTCTTTTATTCTACTTTTTCTATCTGGTTTCACTGTTTTTAACTGCTGTTTGTCTGTCATTTATTTCTGATTTTGCTTTTATTGTGTTTTTATATTAAGCTGTAGTGTAAAGCACCCTGTGCATTCGTGCTGTGAAGGGTGCTATATAAATAAAGGTCATTCATTCATTCATTCACTCCGAAAGTCTATAAACTTGTGCATAACGGAGTAGAGGTCCCCAACCATCGGGTCGCGGACCGATGTAATATAAAACACTTAATTAGCCGTGCATTGATAATACAATTGGTATCAGCTGTGCAACGTCTTAATTTAGGCACGACAGTGTCGTTGTAGGAGATGCATTCAATCTAACATTGAAGCTAACCCATAGAAATGTGTCATACAGACTTGGAGATGGAGCCAAGTGAGGTATTCAGAAGTGTGTTTGTTTTTATTTCTTCAGGCTTGAAAAGTCCAAATAAAACAATTATTATGTTCTCGTTTGCCTCACGTCTCACGTCATTTTCAGTTAAAGGGTCATTAGAAATAACTTATTTCAAAGCCATTCTAAACAACGAACGTTCCTCTCACGGCGTTCTGAAAAGAAAATCTCAGATAGGCCGCACCCCCTGCCGATTTAAAGTTCCAACGTGCCTGGGCTGGGTACACATGTGTCGGAGGAAGCATGTGATAGTCTCCGCCCTCCCAGACCGACGGTAGGGGGCAGAGTGCGCAACGACCAGGAAGGGGATTGGGAATTGGCACAACGACTAACATTGGGATGGGAGAAACGCGGAAAAATAAGGAGGAAAAAGATAAATAAACTAGAGTCCAATGCCAACGTCTTCAGCAGAGGACTCAAGGTATGGCTGAAATCAAAGCAGCAATGCTCACATATTAGACGTGGACTGGTTTTGTTGTTTTGATCACGGACTCTTGCTCTGGAAAATATTTCTGATTTGTGATTTTAATTCTGTATTTTACTGTTAATTTTATTATATCTTTTAGAAAAGCCTCAATGGACTAGTGTTGAAAACTAGCACTTGTGCTATAAACACGTAAAACAACACATCTGGTCTGTCCACTGTGGCTGGTCCGATGTAGCTGTGGTGTCCATTTTAAATAAACCTTTTCATTAATTCATTCAAACTCTACGTCACTGATGGCTGTTGGAATGTAGAGCTATTATTTTTAACATGTGGACCAATAATTTGAACAAAGAAAATACCACTTACAGCACCTTTAATGGCGAGCCCACTTACAGCACCTTTAATGGCGAGCCCACTTATCGTTTCCTGCATCAATCCGACTTGTTGGAACATTTCATTGGCCGGTTCCAGTAGCAGGTGGGACCCAGTTTCTTTTTCTTTTTCTCAAACCATTCGATCCCTGCATCCCAGTAGTGACCCCTACCTACCCTGCCTTAGTGTATTTAGCCTTCGCTTCAGTCCTACCTACCCTGCCTTAGTGTATTTAGCCTTCGCTTCAGCCCTACCTACCTGCCTTAGTGTATTTAGCCTTCGCTTCAGTCCTACCTACCCTGCCTTAGTGTATTTAGCCTTCGCTTCAGTCCTACCTACCTGCCTTAGTGTATTTAGCCTTCGCTTCAGTCCTACCTACCCTGCCTTAGTGTATTTAGCCTTCGCTTCAGTCCTACCTACCCTGCCTTAGTGTATTTAGCCTTCGCTTCAGCCCTACCTACCCTGCCTTAATGTATTTAGCCTTCGCTTCAGTCCTACCTACCCTGCCTTAGTGTATTTAGCCTTCGCTTCAGTCCTACCTACCTGCCTTAGTGTATTTAGCCTTCGCTTCAGTCCTACCTACCCTGCCTTAGTGTATTTAGCCTTCGCTTCAGCCCTACCTACCCTGCCTTAGTGTATTTAGCCTTCGCTTCAGTCCTATCTACCCTGCCTTAGTGTATTTAGCCTTCGCTTCAGTCCTACCTACCCTGCCTTAGTGTATTTAGCCTTCGCTTCAGTCCTACCTACCCTGCCTTAGTGTATTTAACCTTCGCTTCAGTCCTACCTACCCTGCCTTAGTGTATTTAACCTTCGCTTCAGTCCTACCTACCCTGCCTTAGTGTATTTAGCCTTCGCTTCAAGGAGAAAGCTACTCATTTTAAGAACATGTTTCTTCCTGTCCCCCAGGACAATTCACCATGCAGTACGTCCAGGTGACGAATATGAGGGTTATCTCTCTTATTTATAGCTTTATTAGGATAGAGTGGTGCGTGTTTATAAATACTGACTGAACTGTCCTGGGGCACAGGAAGAACATACTGACTGAACTGTCCTGGGGCACAGGAAGAACATACTGACTGAACTGTCCTGGGGCACAGGAAGAACATACTGACTGAACTGTCCTCAGGAAGAACATACTGACTGAACTGTCCTGGGGCACAGGAAGAACATACTGACTGAACTGTCCTGGGGCACAGGAAGAACATACTGACTGAACTGTCCTGGGGCACAGGAAGAACATACTGACTGAACTGTCCTGGGGCACAGGAAGAACATACAGACTGAACTGTCCTCAGGAAGAACATACTGACTGAACTGTCCTGGGGCACAGGAAGAACATACTGACTGAACTGTCCTGGGGCACAGGAAGAACATACTGACTGAACTGTCCTGGGGCACAGGAAGAACATACTGACTGAACTGTCCTGGGGCACAGGAAGAACATACAGACTGAACTGTCCTGGGGCACAGGAAGAACATACCCACCACCTCCTAATAGACAGTCTCCTCCCCACCGCATGTATATATTCCCTCCCCGCTGTATGTATATTTCCCTCCCACCCACCCACCCCCTCCTAATGTACAGTCCCCTCCCCATCATATGTATATACTCTGTCAGGATCTAGGGGTAACAGTACTGTATATTTGAATACCGCCTATGTCACAAATGTATCAGTACTAAATACCTATATGTCCCTATGCCATAAATGTCATGTATGTTGTGTATGTCATAAATGTCTATATGAATTGAAAATGGGGGACCCTGATGGAAACAAGAGAAACGTCTTTCTCAGGTCTGCATCCCCTTAACAATTGTATGTATTGAGCCGTACTGTATTGTACCCATTCTGCAATCTGTTAAATAAAGTTTTCATTCATTCATTCATTCACTGACTGAACTGTCCTGGGGCACAGGAAGAACATACTATATACAGGGTTCCCTGCGGGGGTCTTCAAAAGTCTTAAGAAGTCTTTAGGCCTTTTAAAAGGTTTAAACAAAACAAACAAAAACGTCTCTGTATCTTGTTTAAATATATGGTATTAGGAAGTTACTTCTATGTTGTGATAACTTCTCTGTATCTTGTTTAAATGTGTTTGGGGGAACATCCAGGCTGCACAGTAATCAGTACAGTAATAATCATTTCTGGCCGTGAAATAGGTATTCAATTCTAATCAAAGAATCGTACATTTAACTCGTGGAAAACCTGCTGGAACCCTGTATATTATATTCCAACCGGTAAAATGGTCAGCATTCTCTTGTAATGCCTCGTCTCTTCCAGTAGGTGGTGCTATAGAGGCAGTTGTCATCCCGTGTTTGTATTCCTGGTATCTTGTTTGTCTAAAGTTTCACACAAGCTTTGACATCTTTAATTATATGTACAATATATATTTTGGCAGGATTTACAAGCAGATCAAATGAGTGGGGATGAGGAAGAGGAGGAAGAGGAGGAAGAAGATGAGGAAGAGGAGGAGAACAGCGCAGAGAGTGATAAATGTGCAGAGAGCGCGGGTCAGTCCCCCCAGAGCCGGGTCAGTGTGACGGGGAAGTGTTTGGAGGTGAGAGTCACACCGCGGTGTAAATACACTTCTGAACAACGCAGACATAATGTATTAAGAAATATATGTTTAATTTAGGGTTAGTTTATTTATTTTAATATATATAATAACTTTATGTTGTATAGCACTTTTCATACAGAGGTTGCAGTTCAAAGTGCTTCACAACAGTAAAAAATACAGGCATAAGCGAGCATAAAAAAGATAGACAGTAGCAAGGTGAGGTAAATCACAGTGTTTCACATTAGGATCTAGCATCCCAATAGGTTCAAGTTCTTTAAGTTCAAGTTCTTTAATAGTTGTCATACAGAAGTACAGAATACTTTCATACAAAATGCTTCTTACTGTTACGCTCCAGAGACTGTGCTAGACAAGATAGTATCAAATAACATAATATAGCATGTAATTTAGAAGAAGAAAAATGAGGTCACAGTGTTCGGTATAGACATATGTACAATGTTCTGAGTTACCATATAATATACAATACTATGCAGTGTACTAATGTACAGTACTATCTAGTGCAAAGCAGAAATGGGATGAGGTACAATTTTAGGTACAATTTACAGTAAGGTGTACGAGTTGTAGTGCAATCCTTCATCAATAAATATAAAGTGTGGGGAGTGGGTGCTACAGTGTGTTTGTTTAAAGTGGGTGTGTGCTATAAAGTGTGTGGAGTGGGTGCTACAGTGTGTTTGTTTAAAGTGGGTGTGTGCTATAAAGTGTGTGGAGTGGGTGCTCTCTGTTTACAGTTTCATTCAGTAATACAAATAATATTTGGGATCCCGTGATGGATAAATCTAATCCCACCATTTCCAATGATCAGAAACATGCAGGATTGGGCCAAGAATACAGGTGTAAATGACCTATGGCGATTACTCAACCCAACGGCCCGAGAGTACTCTTTTCGCTCTGCAAGACACAAGACATTTTCCAGAATAGATTATGTTTTTGCATCCCCTAGACTATTTGATAGCTATGATGTGGAAATCAGATCACAGCTATTTACTCCTGAAAGGTTCATTTGGTAGACTGTCATCCCGAGCCCCAAGATGGCGATACCACCCAAATAATTATTAGATATCAATCATTCTTTTTCAATAACCTCAAAAGACACACACACATATACACGCACTATCTTTATTTTTCCTATATATTGATCTATCTTATCTTATCTTTTTTATCTTATCTTCCCTGTTTTATCTCCATACCTCCATTATCTCTCCCTCTCTCCCTCTCCCTCTCTCCCTCCCTCTCCCTCTCTGTCTCCTCTCTCTCCTCTCTCTCTCTTCTCTGTCTCCTCTCTCTCCTCTCTCTCTCTCTCTCCCTCCCTCCCTCCCTCCCCCCCTCTCTCTCTCTCTCTCTCTCTCTCTCTCTCTCTCTCTCTCTCTCTCTCTCTCTCTCTCTCTCTCTCTCCTCTCTCGCTCTCTCGCTCTCTCGCTCTCTCTCTCTCTCTCTCTCTCTCTCTCTCTCTCTCTCTCTCTCTCTCTCTCTCCCTCTCACCTAGAGAACAGAGTTGAAAGAGGAATGTGTACCTGACGGCGAGCAGAAAGGTGTGTTTGGTGATATTATAATATATTATATTATAGGTGTTTGGTGATATTATATTTATATAATAGATAAAAGATAAAAGACATTTATATTATCCTCTTATACAAGAACCCTTTGTATAAAGATCCCATACAATGATTCACTTTTAAAATTCTGTCCTAAATTGCTTATTGTGGGACGTTAACGTCATGAGTTCCTTTAAACGTTGGTAATGTTGGTGACCTATGGACTCCACTGTGGAATCAACAGTAGAGTCTGACGTCACGGAGGAGGCGGCGGAAGAAAACACTGACATTGCCTCAAAATCACCCAATGGGACGACGGAAGACGCGTCAAAGAACCAATCAGGCCCCAGCAAGAAGGTAAAACGGTAGGGATGTCCGATATTATCGGCCGACCGATATTATCGGCCGATATCGGCAGTAAAATGTGATATCGGAAAATATCGGTATCGGTAAAAAAAAAAAAAAAAAAAAAAAATAATCTTTTTTTTAACATTTATTTAACCTTTATTTACCCAGGCAAGCAAGTAAGAACCAATTCTTATTTTATTTATTGTCAAAAGTATGCATGTTGGTTTAAAATGTTCATTTTTACTTTTTTAATGATCATATTTTGCACAGATAATGCTTACATTTAGAAAGCCTTTTGAATGCATCCAGTGAAATTATTAGTTACCTGAAATTATTCCGTTTTTTGGGGGGGAAACCCTGCATATATCGGTATCGGTTGATATCGGTATCGGTATCGGAAATTGGAGTTGGACAATATCGGAATATCGGTATCGGTAAAAAAGCCAATATCGAGCATCCCTATAAAACGGTGTTCCTGAGGAATAAAACAACGAACAAACGTGACGGTTCCAAACAGCTAAACTGACAACTTAAGCAATAATACAAAATAAAACAAAAGCTTCCCAGTTAGATTTGACATAAATTCCATTTATTTTTCAGCTGTAGCCTATCCATGAGTTCTTTAGACACCATTAGAGGCCCATTTTCTCTCCATGTTGGAAGCAACAATGGTTGATATGTGGTGATATATGATAAATATATCCACAAAAATCTAATAAATTGGTGTCCTATTACTGAATCTTGTAAACCAGAGGTTCTCAAAGTGGGGTGTGGGGTCCCCCAGAGGTCCTTGTGAGGGTCCCAGGGGGTCCCCAGCTAAATGAGTAATAGTTTAATTTATCTAATATTTTATTCACTAGAAGTTTAGTCAAGTCAAGTCAATTTTATTTATATAGCACATTTCCAAGCAGCGGCAGCTGGCACCATCACAGGCAGGTTGATAAAAATTCAAAAATATTACGATGCAAGATATAAAATTAAAAACACAGTAAAACAATGAATGTAATAAAAACAGGTAGGACACAGTAAAGCAAAGAAGATAAAAGGGGCCAGGGGTCTAGTGGTGATTAAGTGGGGGGGACGGCCAGGGAGAACAGGTAGGTTTTTAAAAGTGATTTAAAAGCCTGCACGGTCTGGGCGGCCCGTATGTTGAGGGGGAGGCTGTTCCACAGTCTAGGCTACACAGAGTACAGCAACATGCAATGGGCCTGGTCTACAAGAAACACTACACCACCAAGGTACCCATGTACATGTCAAAATACTTCCCAAAGGTCAGTGAATACCACGATCACAACACCAGAGGGAGCTCCACAAATCATGTTAAACCCAGATTCGGCTCAAACAAGGGACTAAACACATTTCGCAATTATGCCACATCAATGTGGAACGCCCTACCCAAAGCTGTAAAGGAATGTGAATCCCTACCCACTTTCAAAAACACTCTCAAAGAACACCTACGGGAGACTGCTATTCGAAACTGGCCCCTACAAATGTCCTAACCCAGTTGTACCGTAAATGACCAAGTATGGCTTTGTCAGTATTCCAATGTACAGTGTACAGTGTGTCCCCCCCCCCCCCCCCCCCCACCTCCAATGTACAGCCCCCCACCCAACCCCACCCCACCTACCCAACCTCCTCCAATGTACAGTTTCGAAGTCAAATGTATATACACTCTTTTTCTGGACACTTTTTGTATCACAAACAGTACTGTATTTGCAAATCTGGTATGTCATAAATGTATAGATGTAGCAGTACTGTCTATCTGTATGTCGTGTGTATCATATATGTTATGATGAATTGAAAATGGGGGACCCTGATGTAAACAAGACGAAAGTCTTTCTCTGGTCTGCATCCCCTTAACAATTGTGTGTATTGAGCTGTACTGTACTGTACCCATTCTGCAATCTGTTAATAAACTTTTCAATCAATCAATCATAGGTGCTGCGGTGGAGAAGGCTCTGTCTCCCCTAGTCTTGAGCCTAGTTCTAGGCACCACCAATTCTCCACTTGCACAACCTGAAAGTAGGCACTTCCGGCTGACTTCCCGTTGCGAATGGTACTTCCTGTCCCATCCAAATACATTGTTTTTAGCTACTTTTCTCCCGTTATTTAAACAACTTTGTCGTCACAGAGAGGCAATGAAACGTTTGTATTATTATAGTATAGAATGTATTTAATAAGCAAACGTTTGTCAGCAGGGTTTTTGGGCTGTTTCATTTTCATTTCATGTAAAAACGTTTAATGTTAGTTTACTTGCTCACACTGGCTAACAGAAGCTGGCGCAAGAAACGATGCCACAAAGTATTGTTTATAGTGCATTTCTTGCCACCTTATAGCATTTGTACATTTGTATGACAGTCTATAATGCTCCTGTGAGGTTTTTCCGGACGTTTTGGTAATGATTTTCACTATAAAATCATATTTCTAAATGACAGGAAGTTGATAAACTGGCCGGAATAGCTTTGAGCTAACGATCTTTGCCGATGCATTCCATTCTAAACGTAACGTTAGTTGTTCAAAACATTACCTGTCTATATAATTTGTTGACTTTGCGGCGTCGTTTCTTGCGCTAGCTTCTGTTAGCCAGCATTAGCCTTAATTAGCGTGAGCAAGTAAACTAACAGTAAACGTTTTTACATGAAATACAGCCCAAAAACCCTGCTGACAAACGTTTGCTTATTAAATACATTCTAGCGCAATTGGTATCAGCTGTGCAACGTCTTAATTTAGGCACGACAGTGTCGTTGTAGGAGATGCATTCAATCTAACATTGAAGCTAACCCATAGAAATGTGTCATACAGACTTGGAGATGGAGCCAAGTGAGGTATTCAGAAGTGTGTTTGTTTTTATTTCTTCAGGCTTGAAAAGTCCAAATAAAACAATTATTATGTTCTCGTTTGCCTCACGTCTCACGTCATTTTCAGTTAAAGGGTCATTAGAAATAACTTATTTCAAAGCCATTCTAAACAACGAACGTTCCTCTCACGGCGTTCTGAAAAGAAAATCTCAGATAGGCCGCACCCCCTGCCGATTTAAAGTTCCAACGTGCCTGGGCTGGGTACACATGTGTCGGAGGAAGCATGTGATAGTCTCCGCCCTCCCAGACCGACGGTAGGGGGCAGAGTGCGCAACGACCAGGAAGGGGATTGGGAATTGGCACAACGACTAACATTGGGATGGGAGAAACGCGGAAAAATAAGGAGGAAAAAGATAAATAAACTAGAGTCCAATGCCAACGTCTTCAGCAGAGGACTCAAGGTATGGCTGAAATCAAAGCAGCAATGCTCACATATTAGACGTGGACTGGTTTTGTTGTTTTGATCACGGACTCTTGCTCTGGAAAATATTTCTGATTTGTGATTTTAATTCTGTATTTTACTGTTAATTTTATTATATCTTTTAGAAAAGCCTCAATGGACTAGTGTTGAAAACTAGCACTTGTGCTATAAACACGTAAAACAACACATCTGGTCTGTCCACTGTGGCTGGTCCGATGTAGCTGTGGTGTCCATTTTAAATAAACCTTTTCATTAATTCATTCAAACTCTACGTCACTGATGGCTGTTGGAATGTAGAGCTATTATTTTTAACATGTGGACCAATAATTTGAACAAAGAAAATACCACTTACAGCACCTTTAATGGCGAGCCCACTTACAGCACCTTTAATGGCGAGCCCACTTATCGTTTCCTGCATCAATCCGACTTGTTGGAACATTTCATTGGCCGGTTCCAGTAGCAGGTGGGACCCAGTTTCTTTTTCTTTTTCTCAAACCATTCGATCCCTGCATCCCAGTAGTGACCCCTACCTACCCTGCCTTAGTGTATTTAGCCTTCGCTTCAGTCCTACCTACCCTGCCTTAGTGTATTTAGCCTTCGCTTCAGCCCTACCTACCTGCCTTAGTGTATTTAGCCTTCGCTTCAGTCCTACCTACCCTGCCTTAGTGTATTTAGCCTTCGCTTCAGTCCTACCTACCTGCCTTAGTGTATTTAGCCTTCGCTTCAGTCCTACCTACCCTGCCTTAGTGTATTTAGCCTTCGCTTCAGTCCTACCTACCCTGCCTTAGTGTATTTAGCCTTCGCTTCAGCCCTACCTACCCTGCCTTAATGTATTTAGCCTTCGCTTCAGTCCTACCTACCCTGCCTTAGTGTATTTAGCCTTCGCTTCAGTCCTACCTACCTGCCTTAGTGTATTTAGCCTTCGCTTCAGTCCTACCTACCCTGCCTTAGTGTATTTAGCCTTCGCTTCAGCCCTACCTACCCTGCCTTAGTGTATTTAGCCTTCGCTTCAGTCCTATCTACCCTGCCTTAGTGTATTTAGCCTTCGCTTCAGTCCTACCTACCCTGCCTTAGTGTATTTAGCCTTCGCTTCAGTCCTACCTACCCTGCCTTAGTGTATTTAACCTTCGCTTCAGTCCTACCTACCCTGCCTTAGTGTATTTAACCTTCGCTTCAGTCCTACCTACCCTGCCTTAGTGTATTTAGCCTTCGCTTCAAGGAGAAAGCTACTCATTTTAAGAACATGTTTCTTCCTGTCCCCCAGGACAGTTCACCATGCAGTACGTCCAGGTGACGAATATGAGGGTTATCTCTCTTATTTATAGCTTTATTAGGATAGAGTGGTGCGTGTTTATAAATACTGACTGAACTGTCCTGGGGCACAGGAAGAACATACTGACTGAACTGTCCTGGGGCACAGGAAGAACATACTGACTGAACTGTCCTGGGGCACAGGAAGAACATACTGACTGAACTGTCCTCAGGAAGAACATACTGACTGAACTGTCCTGGGGCACAGGAAGAACATACTGACTGAACTGTCCTGGGGCACAGGAAGAACATACTGACTGAACTGTCCTGGGGCACAGGAAGAACATACTGACTGAACTGTCCTGGGGCACAGGAAGAACATACAGACTGAACTGTCCTCAGGAAGAACATACTGACTGAACTGTCCTGGGGCACAGGAAGAACATACTGACTGAACTGTCCTGGGGCACAGGAAGAACATACTGACTGAACTGTCCTGGGGCACAGGAAGAACATACTGACTGAACTGTCCTGGGGCACAGGAAGAACATACAGACTGAACTGTCCTGGGGCACAGGAAGAACATACCCACCACCTCCTAATAGACAGTCTCCTCCCCACCGCATGTATATATTCCCTCCCCGCTGTATGTATATTTCCCTCCCACCCACCCACCCCCTCCTAATGTACAGTCCCCTCCCCATCATATGTATATACTCTGTCAGGATCTAGGGGTAACAGTACTGTATATTTGAATACCGCCTATGTCACAAATGTATCAGTACTAAATACCTATATGTCCCTATGCCATAAATGTCATGTATGTTGTGTATGTCATAAATGTCTATATGAATTGAAAATGGGGGACCCTGATGGAAACAAGAGAAACGTCTTTCTCAGGTCTGCATCCCCTTAACAATTGTATGTATTGAGCCGTACTGTATTGTACCCATTCTGCAATCTGTTAAATAAAGTTTTCATTCATTCATTCATTCACTGACTGAACTGTCCTGGGGCACAGGAAGAACATACTATATACAGGGTTCCCTGCGGGGGTCTTCAAAAGTCTTAAGAAGTCTTTAGGCCTTTTAAAAGGTTTAAACAAAACAAACAAAAACGTCTCTGTATCTTGTTTAAATATATGGTATTAGGAAGTTACTTCTATGTTGTGATAACTTCTCTGTATCTTGTTTAAATGTGTTTGGGGGAACATCCAGGCTGCACAGTAATCAGTACAGTAATAATCATTTCTGGCCGTGAAATAGGTATTCAATTCTAATCAAAGAATCGTACATTTAACTCGTGGAAAACCTGCTGGAACCCTGTATATTATATTCCAACCGGTAAAATGGTCAGCATTCTCTTGTAATGCCTCGTCTCTTCCAGTAGGTGGTGCTATAGAGGCAGTTGTCATCCCGTGTTTGTATTCCTGGTATCTTGTTTGTCGTAAAGTTTCACACAAGCTTTGACATCTTTAATTATATGTACAATATATATTTTGGCAGGATTTACAAGCAGATCAAATGAGTGGGGATGAGGAAGAGGAGGAAGAGGAGGAAGAAGATGAGGAAGAGGAGGAGAACAGCGCAGAGAGTGATAAATGTGCAGAGAGCGCGGGTCAGTCCCCCCAGAGCCGGGTCAGTGTGACGGGGAAGTGTTTGGAGGTGAGAGTCACACCGCGGTGTAAATACACTTCTGAACAACGCAGACATAATGTATTAAGAAATATATGTTTAATTTAGGGTTAGTTTATTTATTTTAATATATATAATAACTTTATGTTGTATAGCACTTTTCATACAGAGGTTGCAGTTCAAAGTGCTTCACAACAGTAAAAAATACAGGCATAAGCGAGCATAAAAAAGATAGACAGTAGCAAGGTGAGGTAAATCACAGTGTTTCACATTAGGATCTAGCATCCCAATAGGTTCAAGTTCTTTAAGTTCAAGTTCTTTAATAGTTGTCATACAGAAGTACAGAATACTTTCATACAAAATGCTTCTTACTGTTACGCTCCAGAGACTGTGCTAGACAAGATAGTATCAAATAACATAATATAGCATGTAATTTAGAAGAAGAAAAATGAGGTCACAGTGTTCGGTATAGACATATGTACAATGTTCTGAGTTACCATATAATATACAATACTATGCAGTGTACTAATGTACAGTACTATCTAGTGCAAAGCAGAAATGGGATGAGGTACAATTTTAGGTACAATTTACAGTAAGGTGTACGAGTTGTAGTGCAATCCTTCATCAATAAATATAAAGTGTGGGGAGTGGGTGCTACAGTGTGTTTGTTTAAAGTGGGTGTGTGCTATAAAGTGTGTGGAGTGGGTGCTACAGTGTGTTTGTTTAAAGTGGGTGTGTGCTATAAAGTGTGTGGAGTGGGTGCTCTCTGTTTACAGTTTCATTCAGTAATACAAATAATATTTGGGATCCCGTGATGGATAAATCTAATCCCACCATTTCCAATGATCAGAAACATGCAGGATTGGGCCAAGAATACAGGTGTAAATGACCTATGGCGATTACTCAACCCAACGGCCCGAGAGTACTCTTTTCGCTCTGCAAGACACAAGACATTTTCCAGAATAGATTATGTTTTTGCATCCCCTAGACTATTTGATAGCTATGATGTGGAAATCAGATCACAGCTATTTACTCCTGAAAGGTTCATTTGGTAGACTGTCATCCCGAGCCCCAAGATGGCGATACCACCCAAATAATTATTAGATATCAATCATTCTTTTTCAATAACCTCAAAAGACACACACACATATACACGCACTATCTTTATTTTTCCTATATATTGATCTATCTTATCTTATCTTTTTTATCTTATCTTCCCTGTTTTATCTCCATACCTCCATTATCTCTCCCCTCTCTCCCTCTCTCCTCTCTCTCTCTCTCTCTTCCTCTCTGTCTCCTCTCTCTCCTCTCTCTCTCTTCTCTGTCTCCTCTCTCTCCTCTCTCTCTCACTCTCCCTCCCTCCCTCCCTCCCCTCTCTCTCTCTCTCTCTCTCTCTCTCTCTCTCTCTCTCTCTCTCTCTCTCTCTCTCTCTCTCTCTCTCTCTCTCTCTCCTCTCTCGCTCTCTCGCTCTCTCGCTCCTCTCTCTCTCTCTCTCTCTCTCTCTCTCTCTCTCTCTCTCTCTCTCTCTCTCTCTCCCTCTCACCTAGAGAACAGAGTTGAAAGAGGAATGTGTACCTGACGGCGAGCAGAAAGGTGTGTTTGGTGATATTATAATATATTATATTATAGGTGTTTGGTGATATTATATTTATATAATAGATAAAAGATAAAAGACATTTATATTATCCTCTTATACAAGAACCCTTTGTATAAAGATCCCATACAATGATTCACTTTTAAAATTCTGTCCTAAATTGCTTATTGTGGGACGTTAACGTCATGAGTTCCTTTAAACGTTGGTAATGTTGGTGACCTATGGACTCCACTGTGGAATCAACAGTAGAGTCTGACGTCACGGAGGAGGCGGCGGAAGAAAACACTGACATTGCCTCAAAATCACCCAATGGGACGACGGAAGACGCGTCAAAGAACCAATCAGGCCCCAGCAAGAAGGTAAAACGGTAGGGATGTCCGATATTATCGGCCGACCGATATTATCGGCCGATATCGGCAGTAAAATGTGATATCGGAAAATATCGGTATCGGTAAAAAAAAAAAAAATAAAAAAAAAAAATCTTTTTTTTAACATTTATTTAACCTTTATTTACCCAGGCAAGCAAGTAAGAACCAATTCTTATTTTATTTATTGTCAAAAGTATGCATGTTGGTTTAAAATGTTCATTTTTACTTTTTTAATGATCATATTTTGCACAGATAATGCTTACATTTAGAAAGCCTTTTGAATGCATCCAGTGAAATTATTAGTTACCTGAAATTATTCCGTTTTTTGGGGGGGAAACCCTGCATATATCGGTATCGGTTGATATCGGTATCGGTATCGGAAATTGGAGTTGGACAATATCGGAATATCGGTATCGGTAAAAAAGCCAATATCGAGCATCCCTATAAAACGGTGTTCCTGAGGAATAAAACAACGAACAAACGTGACGGTTCCAAACAGCTAAACTGACAACTTAAGCAATAATACAAAATAAAACAAAAGCTTCCCAGTTAGATTTGACATAAATTCCATTTATTTTTCAGCTGTAGCCTATCCATGAGTTCTTTAGACACCATTAGAGGCCCATTTTCTCTCCATGTTGGAAGCAACAATGGTTGATATGTGGTGATATATGATAAATATATCCACAAAAATCTAATAAATTGGTGTCCTATTACTGAATCTTGTAAACCAGAGGTTCTCAAAGTGGGGTGTGGGGTCCCCCAGAGGTCCTTGTGAGGGTCCCAGGGGTCCCCAGCTAAATGAGTAATAGTTTAATTTATCTAATATTTTATTCACTAGAAGTTTAGTCAAGTCAAGTCAATTTTATTTATATAGCACATTTCCAAGCAGCGGCAGCTGGCACCATCACAGGCAGGTTGATAAAAATTCAAAAATATTACGATGCAAGATATAAAATTAAAAACACAGTAAAACAATGAATGTAATAAAAACAGGTAGGACACAGTAAAGCAAAGAAGATAAAAGGGGCCAGGGGTCTAGTGGTGATTAAGTGGGGGGGACGGCCAGGGAGAACAGGTAGGTTTTTAAAAGTGATTTAAAAGCCTGCACGGTCTGGGCGGCCCGTATGTTGAGGGGGAGGCTGTTCCACAGTCTAGGCTACACAGAGTACAGCAACATGCAATGGGCCTGGTCTACAAGAAACACTACACCACCAAGGTACCCATGTACATGTCAAAATACTTCCCAAAGGTCAGTGAATACCACGATCACAACACCAGAGGGAGCTCCACAAATCATGTTAAACCCAGATTCGGCTCAAACAAGGGACTAAACACATTTCGCAATTATGCCACATCAATGTGGAACGCCCTACCCAAAGCTGTAAAGGAATGTGAATCCCTACCCACTTTCAAAAACACTCTCAAAGAACACCTACGGGAGACTGCTATTCGAAACTGGCCCCTACAAATGTCCTAACCCAGTTGTACCGTAAATGACCAAGTATGGCTTTGTCAGTATTCCAATGTACAGTGTACAGTGCCCCCCCCCCCCCCCCCACCTCCAATGTACAGCCCCCCACCCAACCCCACCCCACCTACCCAACCTCCTCCAATGTACAGTTTCGAAGTCAAATGTATATACACTCTTTTTCTGGACACTTTTTGTATCACAAACAGTACTGTATTTGCAAATCTGGTATGTCATAAATGTATAGATGTAGCAGTACTGTCTATCTGTATGTCGTGTGTATCATATATGTTATGATGAATTGAAAATGGGGGACCCTGATGTAAACAAGACGAAAGTCTTTCTCTGGTCTGCATCCCCTTAACAATTGTGTGTATTGAGCTGTACTGTACTGTACCCATTCTGCAATCTGTTAATAAACTTTTCAATCAATCAATCATAGGTGCTGCGGTGGAGAAGGCTCTGTCTCCCCTAGTCTTGAGCCTAGTTCTAGGCACCACCAATTCTCCACTTGCACAACCTGAAAGTAGGCACTTCCGGCTGACTTCCCGTTGCGAATGGTACTTCCTGTCCCATCCAAATACATTGTTTTTAGCTACTTTTCTCCCGTTATTTAAACAACTTTGTCGTCACAGAGAGGCAATGAAACGTTTGTATTATTATAGTATAGAATGTATTTAATAAGCAAACGTTTGTCAGCAGGGTTTTTGGGCTGTTTCATTTTCATTTCATGTAAAAACGTTTAATGTTAGTTTACTTGCTCACACTGGCTAACAGAAGCTGGCGCAAGAAACGATGCCACAAAGTATTGTTTATAGTGCATTTCTTGCCACCTTATAGCATTTGTACATTTGTATGACAGTCTATAATGCTCCTGTGAGGTTTTTCCGGACGTTTTGGTAATGATTTTCACTATAAAATCATATTTCTAAATGACAGGAAGTTGATAAACTGGCCGGAATAGCTTTGAGCTAACGATCTTTGCCGATGCATTCCATTCTAAACGTAACGTTAGTTGTTCAAAACATTACCTGTCTATATAATTTGTTGACTTTGCGGCGTCGTTTCTTGCGCTAGCTTCTGTTAGCCAGCATTAGCCTTAATTAGCGTGAGCAAGTAAACTAACAGTAAACGTTTTTACATGAAATACAGCCCAAAAACCCTGCTGACAAACGTTTGCTTATTAAATACATTCTATACTATAATAATACAAACGTTTCATTGCCTCTCTGTGACGACAAAGTTGTTTAAATAACGGGAGAAAAGTAGCTAAAAACAATGTATTTGGATGGGACAGGAAGTACCATTCGCAACCGGAAGTCAGCCGGAAGTGCCTACTTTCAGGTTGTGCAAGTGGAGAATAGCAGCTGGTCAGCTGATCTAAGGGATCGGTGGGGGGTGTGGCGGTGCAGGAGCTTGGATAGATAGGGAGGAGCCGTGCCATTGAGTGATTTAAAAACATTTAAAATCTATCCTTAAGCGAACAGGCAGCCATTGGAGCGAGGCCAGAACTGGGCTGATGTGCTCGTGTTTTTTCGTTTTGGTGAGGAAGCGCGCGGCTGCGTTCTGCACCAGTTGTAGGCGGCGAAGCAGGGATTTGTCGATGCCTGTGTAGAGGGCATTGCAGTAGTCGAGGCGAGTGGTGACAAAGGCATGTATCACCGTCTCTAGGTTACTTTGGGAGAGGTATGTCTTTGTCTTCGCCAGGAGTCTGATGTGGTAAAAACTGTTTTTGACTACGGCACTGACCTGTTTATCAAATTTAAAATTGCTGTTGAAGATGACCCAGAGGTTCCTGACAGAGGTGGAGAGGTTTGGACCCAGGGGACCAAGTGCGTCAATGAGAGGGGGCCGGGGGGGCACTATTAAAAACAATGACCTCGGTTTTCCCTTCGCTTAGGGAGTTGTCAGACATAAATCAAATCAAATCAAATTTATGTATAGGGCCCGACAACACACGTTAATGTCCCCATGGGCCGTACAGATCTTCTTTAAACAAGTCAAGAAGAAAACATAACAATAAGTCAAGAACAGAACAAGAACACCATAAGGTCCAAACATTTTTAGATGAATGCAAATAAATGAAAGAATGCAAGCACTCCCAGACATACCCCACGCGAAGGTAAGGAAAAACTCACTAAAACCTAACAATAGGGAAAAAAGCTCCACAGGCAGTGTGGAGGAGAGAAACCTTAGAAGGGCCATTCAAGGGGGGGATCTCCCTTAGATGTTGGTGATAGTAGTGTTGCAGACGGACAGTTGGTAAGCATGCACTCATGTGTGTAGTGGAACACAGATGAGTGCATGCAATAGCAACTGTACATTTTGAAAAATTAAAGATAGAACTAATAGCGATAGCAACTGAACATTTTGAAAGATTAAAGATAGAGCTGATAGCGAATCTATTTGAGGCACAGGGGCGGCGCAAAGAGGGTCACGTCCTCCCCGTCTTAGTCAAGGGACATTTAACGGTCGTTGCTCAGGGACAGCCGGAGACAGGGAGATAGGGGGCGGCACTTGATCTCTGCCAGGCAGTCAAGTAGTCCAATGAGAGAAAACAAGAAAGACTTCTCTGCCCCTCTCTCTCTCTCTCTCTCTCTCTCTCTCTCTCTCTCTCTCTCTCTCTCTCTCTCTCTCTCTCCCCCCCCCCCCCCCCCCCCCCAGCCCTCTCTGTTCCGGCGCCTGTCATCCTCCAGGTCCAAGCAGCAGGCGGAGGAGAGGAGCCGAGCCCAGGCGGAGGCCACCGTCAGCGGGGACGCCGTCGCCCAGGCAGGACCCCCCTCCGGAGCCCCCTCCGGTAACGACAACAGCAACCCCAGGACGAACACCGGGGGTTCCCAGCAGAGGGCGGCGCCCTCTGGTGGCCGGGGCACGCGCTCCGCTACCTGCACGCTGCTGTGATTGTAAGAACCCTGCCGCCCCCCGGTGGCCGGCGGACGCCACCGTTTTCCGAGGCTGATTGGTGGAAAGCCGGCGTAATAAAGTGCTCTCCTTGGGAACGCGCGCTGTGACTCCTGTAGGGCCGTCTTAAATACTTTGAAGCTTCGTTCGATGGGCATGGGATTCGAATATGAAAATAAAATTCCAATATATTAAAAATAATAATAATAATAATCTTTTTTATTTTGTATTTTTTTTTTTGTGTCAACTCTGCCTCTCCTTGTTAACACTTTGGTTGCCTAAGGTTAAATTCATGATATACCATAGATTGCCAGCGCTATTTGTCTATGGAGAAAGTCCCCTTCTTTGCAGGGCTATAACTTTTTAAATTCTATTGCTACATTGCCATTATTAGGGCCCATTCAAAGTCCTATATGTATTGTTCATTGTGTAGCAACGTTAAACTTTTTCATTCACATATTCATAGTAAAGTATGGTCTAATGTATAAGTATGTTTTCATCTCTTTCTGCAGCTTTCTCCAGAACGTGATTTATAGCCCCAAATGCATTATATTGATGATGAAATACAGTTTGATGGCAATCAGCGCGATATAAAAAATTCCAACTAGACGTACTTCTAGAAGTTACTACACGTCATCTGATGTTGACCGGATGGGCGAGGGGGCGTTTATAATTCCGTGGGCAGCGTTATACCAATCATCTAATGTGGGTCAAATGTTGATAATAGCAGTTAGTATCTAAGACGGTAACGTTACACGCTGAAACTCACCCCAGTCTCCGCGCGCCGTTGGGCGATCATCGTCGAGTAGAAATTTTATCATTATGGGATATATTTTTACCCGGTCCATCTCCAGCTTGTATAATGGTATATACGTCCAAATCATGTTGTTTATCGAGTTATTGCCAATCGATCACCGTGTAGCGGGACGAGCCAGAGTCCCATGAACCATAGCGAGCGCCCGGAAGTACTACGGTCGTCATGACAACCTCTATTCAACATCCTGTTTTGGCGATTGCGCCGATCGGCCACCAGATGGCGCTCCTGAACCGCCAGAGAGCTCAGTGGGTCCTGCTGGTGGATCTCAGGCCAGCGGAGGGACATTATGAATCCGATCGCAGATTTTTGAAATATTGATATAAGGACGCTGTACAGCGTCCCCCGGCAACTTTAGCATGGCCAGCAAAGACGTGAAAAGACGTGTCCCGGCACTCAAAGTGTTAACTACAACAAGCAATGCTGTTTGTTATTTAAGACGAGGTCGGACTCGGCACTGACTGATTTGTGTTCATTGTGCTGCTTTTATAAAGCCTCAGGGCCCGCGTCCACTTGGCGCATATTTCTGACCGCACGCATCTGTTTTCAATGTATTCCAATGGGGAGGGAGCGCATGCGGCCGCCTCTAGGAAGTGCGCTGCCGTCGGCTTCTTTTCTCAGCTTTTTTGTGCGGCTGAAAGTTGAAACTTTCTCAACTTTCAGAGCGATGCGCTGGAGCTCATTTTCAGACAACCAATCACAGCCATTCATATCTACCACTCTGTTTGTAACCTGACACCGGAGCTGCCTGCCTGTCTGGCTGTCTCCCACAGACCATTGAGATTCGCGACAAAACTAATAATAATAACTACACGAATACACTACTAAAAAGCTAATAAAAAGCAAAGGGCGAACTGTGGTGTCAGGCAATAACTATATATATAATTAATATACAATAAAGTTATTCAAATATGCTATAATATGTGCAAAACCGCGGCATGGCTGTAGATTTCTCTCTGTCATCTACAAGATGCGCTGCATGCCAGCGCTGCCGGCGCACTGCCAGCATGTTTCACGGAGAAATATGCGCTCGGTGGACGCGGGCCTCAAATGACGGCCTACAATATTTCATGAAAGCAAAGTGTTTAGTTTGTCTAAGATTTAAAAAGGTTTAAACTTTACAGCACTGACAAAGTTGAACAAAGTGCTGTACAAGTCCCACAACATAAAAAAAAGTATAAAATTTTATAAAATTAATTAAAAAAAAATTATAATTTAAAAAAAAATGTATCTCGAATCTTCGAATTAAAGAAGATTCGGCCCCGAAGCTTCGAATTTCAAATTTTCTTTTTCGAAGGCCAGCCCTGTAATAAAGTGCTCTCCTTGGGAACGTGATGGAACACTTCCTCTGTGCCTTGTGTCTGGAAGGACCACACCGCTGTGCTGATGAACCTTAAAGGTGCTATGGATAACGTTTTCATGTAGCACAATACTTTTTTATAATACATCCACAGAGCTTTTAGAAAGATGCATAATAAAATATATTGATGAATGAATTTATCATAAAAAAAAATTTGCGGGTCCAAAATGAATGTTGTTTACATGTTGCGTGCATGTATCCCCTCCCTACTTCCCATTTCTCCATGTAGAATGCACCTGATTGGATAAATTACATGCTGGTGCTCTAGTGTGACATCTAGTGGCTGAATGTTATCTATACTCTATACAGCACCTGATTGGATAAATTACATGCTGGTGCTCTAGTCCGACATCTAGTGGCTGAATGTTATCTATACTCTATACAGCACCTGATTGGATAAATGACACGCTGGTGCTCTAGTGTGACATCTAGTGGCTGAATGTTATCTATGGCACCTTTAAATGTATCTCCTGGTTGCCCATCTTTTAATGTGCGCATTGGACAGAGAAGGGCGCTACGGAAAGCATTGAGCTTGCCCATGTACGCAAGGAAGTACAGAGAGGGAGAAACATGTTTTTTATGGGCCGACCAATCTTACGTACGTTTCTTCTGTATAATTCTATGGTTTATCACCATAATGGTTAAATTAAATAAAAAGTATGCTCAGGAAAATGGTCAGGGGTAATGTAAAATGTGTACTGATTAGTAAACGTCATATTTAGACCAGTATGGTCCTTTTTAAGACAGCAACCACTACAACTGAGAGCTTTCATAATAAAAAAAATGTATAAGCAATATATGTAAGTATATACATTTGTTATTTGTTGCTCAATATTTCCAGAGTATAAATGATTATAGCGTATTTCTTTTAATGTAACCATGTTTTAAAGCACAGGTCTGGTCTCATAAAGTCACTAGTATTGAATAGAGTTTGTCTTTCAGTTTGAACTTCATGACAGTTACTCTTTTATAAAATAGTCAACTCATTTTGGCGGGAAACCGTTTTGTCACAAGTGGCCTATTTCCTGAGATCAACCCCCCTCTTCGTCTCCCAAGTATTATCAAGATCTCTATCGTGGAACTTGAATAGATAGAAGCGGCTTCTCCTAGAGTATCGTGGGTGATCTCCTTTGGTTTATAATATAATTCTTTGGGTTCACTTTAAGATGGCTGCTAAGGAGGGCGGCTAGGTGGTGTAGTGGGCACGGCGCACGCCACCAACGGGCGTTGCTACCAGCTTGGCTGGTCGTTCATACTAACACAATTGGCAGTGTTAGGGGTGGCAAAGCTGGTGGGTGGGTCCTGGTCGTTGTAAACAGCGACTCCTACAGTTCGGTCGGGGCGCCTGCTCAGCGAGGAAAGGATCTGAGGGGGGTAGTGTGATCCTTCCACACGTTACACTCCCCCAGTGAGAGTCCGCGCTGCCAGGTGAAAAAGAAGCGGTTGATTGGCTACACATGTGTCGGAGGAAGCATGTGATAGTCTCCGCCCTCCCAGACCGACGGTAGGGGGTAGAGTGTGCAGCGACCAGGAGGGGGATTGGGAATTGGCATAACGACTAACATTGGGAGGGGAGAAAAACGGAGGAAAAAGGAGGGAAAAAAAGATCCAAAAATAAATAAAAAGATGGCTGCTAAGGATTTGTATCGCGTTGCCGTAGAAACCTCTATCAATTCAAGTTCTGGGATCTCCTTATTGCTGTGCACTAAACTGTGTGGCCTGTGTTTCTGTGGTTTGGTACGTGGTGGTAGTTTGGGTTGTGTGTTCCCCACCAGCCTGTAGAGGGCAGCGCGCGCCTGAAGTGGGATCTTGCTTTCTTCTTCCTCTTACTGTGAGAATGTAAATACTATTTATTGCTTAATGACATTTGAAGCACACGTGCACTTTACACGTGATGTGTGGCTGTTTCAGGGAAACATGAAGCAACACATTCACTGACTCTGTGTCTCGGTTATTATTTGTGATTTTATTTTCTTCTGTGATACCAGTAAACCTGTTTGATTTATAAACTTGTCTGTGATCGTTTTTTGATCAATGTTATGGCAGAAGGTGTCTGTGTGTGTGTGTGTGTGTGTGTGTGTGTGTGTGTGTGTGTGTGTGTGTGTGTGTGTGTGTGTGTGTGTGTGTGTGTGTGTGTGTGTTATGAATACGATTATGCAGAACCAAATCAAAGGTCAGAGAAGAAGTCTAATACTTTTTCATTGTCTAATTACTTGAAGTATTTATTTTCGTTGTTAAAATGTAACTAAAGTCGAGGCTTTACTAAGTAGCCTATTTTCCAAGTACAGTTCTTAGGTAAGCTATTTTAGTATTTACACTTTATGTTCATTTATATATATTTATTTATTTATATATTGTAAATGACCGTCTTCTCCAGAGTCTGACTAGAAGACAGAGACCAGTTTCCTCTCTGTGTTCAGTAGAAGCTATACTGCTGCAAGCTAGCCTAGCTTAGCACAAATGAAATGAAAGCGGATATGGACCAGCTAGCCTAGCTTAGCACAAATGAATGAAAGCGGATATGGACCAGCTAGCCTAGCTTATGTAACGGAGGTACCGCAGTATATCCACAGTCACGTGGTACAAGTAGTTCGGTGGCTGTGGATGGTAAGCGGTACTGCAAGTAAACTCACTCCCCAGAGGCATCCAGACTGAGAGCTCAGAGGGGATATCCTTTTAAACTCACTCCCCAGAGGCATCCAGACTGAGAGCTCAGAGGGGATATCCTTTTAAACTCACTCCCCAGAGGCATCCAGACTGAGAGCTCAGAGGGGATATCCTTTTAAACTCACTCCCCAGAGGCATCCAGACTGAGAGCTCAGAGGGGATATCCTTTTAAACTCACTCCCCAGAGGCATCCAGACTGAGAGCTCAGAGGGGATATCCTTTTAAACTCACTCCCCAGAGGCATCCAGACTGAGAGCTCAGAGGGGATATCCTTTTAAACTCACTCCCCAGAGGCATCCAGACTGAGCTCTCAGAGGGGATATCCTTTTAAACTCACTCCCCAGAGGCATCCAGACTGAGAGCTCAGAGGAGATATCCTTTTTAAACTCACTCCCCAGAGGCATCCAGACTGAGCTCTCAGAGGGATATCCTTTTAAACTCACTCCCCAGAGGCATCCAGACTGAGAGCTCAGAGGGGATATCCTTTCTTGGCGCAGCGGTTTGTGATGTTCGGCCCCCGGTGCGGGAGACCGGGGTTCAACTCCCACTCAGGGCGATCCCTTAACAGGGGTCGAATCGGAATTTGAAACAACGCAGAGCAATACGAGACCGGTTACACTTAGCACAGATGAATGAAAGCGGATACGGACCAGCTAGCCTAGCTTAGCACAAATAAGTGGAAGCGGATACTGGCCAACAACCTAGGCTAGCTGGTCCGTATCCGCTTTCATTCATCTGTGCTAAGCTAGGCTAGCTGGTCCATATCCGCTTTCATTCATTTGTGCTAAGCTAGGCTAGCTTGCAGCAGTATAGCTTTCTACTGAACACAGAGAAGAAACTGGTCTCTGTCTTCTAGTCTGACTCTGGAGAAGATGCACATTTCCCATAATGTTAATGTATTCTTTAGATTCTTTATTTATTAGTGTCATACAGAAGTACAGAATACTTTTATACAAAATGCTTCTTTCTGTTACGCTCCAGAGACTGTGATAGGCAAAAATAGATAAGTATAAAATAACTCATCACTATCTGAATACATGAGCTTCTCTCTCCAAAACCAAACTTGTGATGTCATCAGGTATAAGTCTGCCCCACAGACAGTGAATATCTCTCTCTCGATCTCTCTCTCTCTCTCTCTCTCTCTCTCTCTCTCTCTCTACTCTCTCGCTCATCTCTCTCTCTCTCTCTCTCTCTCTCTCTCTCTCTCTCTCTCTCTCTCTCTCTCTCTCTCTCTCTCTCTCTATACCATCTTTCCCAATTAATTGTCTATGGAGCAGCTTCAGATTTTTTACCTGATGACATTTTAATCACATGTTTTAATTTCAGCACACTAGTTTTAGATATGGGAGAGAGTCGCTCATGTTCACTTAATACTTGTAAACTGCCTTAGACCACAGTGACATGTATGAATTATGAACATTGGAGAGAGTAATCAGAGCCTGCTTTAAGTGGACCACCAACTACTATTAAGTGGGCCGTCCAATCTTTCGCCGCCGATTAAAGACGCACTTCTTCAACCATTATCTGAAATAATGGGGGGCGGGGGGGGGGGGGGGGATAAATAAATAAATAAAAATCAAATCTAACCCTAGAGTAACAGAGCATGAGGTGAGGCGGACCTTTAAAAAAGTGAATATCAGGAAGGCAGCAGGTCCGGACGGCATCCCCGGCCGCGTCCTAAAAGTCTGTGCCGACCAACTGGCCCCAGTATTCACTGACATATTTAACCTGTCCTTAGAACAGGCTGTCATCCCCACCTGCCTGAAGAAGTCCACTATTATCCCTGTACCCAAAAAATCCAAGCCTGCTTGCCTCAACGACTACCGCCCCTGTAGCTCTCACCTCCATAGCCATGAAGTGCTTTGAGAAGCTAGTAAAGGGCTACATCTGCTCCTCCCTCCCCATCAACCTGGACCCCCCTGCAATTTGCATATCGCCCCAACAGGTCCACGGAGGACGCCATAGCCCATGTGCTGCACACAGCAGCATCACACCTGGACAAGAGGCAGGGGAACTATGTGAGAATGCTATTCATCGACTACAGCTCGGCATTCAATACCATAGTCCCCTCCATACTCATAGCCAAGCTCAGGGACCTGGGCTTGAACTATGACCTCTGCCAGTGGGTCTTGGACTTCCTGACTGCAGACCCCAGGTGGTGAGAGCAGGCAACTGCACCTCCTCATCCATCACCCTCAACATAGGGGCCCCCCCAGGGCTGTGTTCTGAGTCCCCTCCTCTACTCCCTGTACACACACGACTGTGTGGCTCAGCGGAGTAGCAATACAATCATCAAATTTGCTGACGACACAGTGGTGGTGGGCCTGATCTCTGCCAACGACGAGAGGGCCTACCTGGAAGAGGTCAAGGTCCTGGCGGGATGGTGCCAGGAAAACAGCCTCTCCCTGAACGTCAGCAAAACAAAGGAGATGATTGTGGACTTCAGGAGGTCGGGGGTCAAGGACTTACAGCCCCCTCAGCATCGACGGGGCACCGGTTGAGAGAGTGAACAGTTTTAAGTACCTCGGAGCCCACAATATCCGAGGACTTGACATGGACCACACACATTGACAGTGTTGTGAAGAAGGCACGACAACGCCTCTACTTCCTCAGGCGCCTAAGGAAGTTCCAAGTCAGTCAGAAGATCCTTAAGAACTTCTACTCATGTACAATAGAGAGCATCTTGACCGGCAACATCACCTCCTGGTTTGGGAATAGCACTGCACAAGACCGAAGCAGACTACAAAGAGTGACATGTTCAGCCGAACGCACAATTGGAGGGGGCTCCCCACCCTCCAGAACATTTACAACAAGAGTTGCAAGGGCAAGGCTAAGAGAATCATTAAAGACTCCAGTCACCCGAACAACTGCCTCTTTGAACTGCTGCTGTCAGGCAAGCGATACCGGAGTCTCAAGGCGAGCACAGAAAGACTCAGAAGAAGCTTCTATCCCCAGGCCATCAGGCTGCTAAACGAACAATGAACACTACACAACAACAACCACCAAACGCACATAGCACACACATCCACACGCACACACTCACTTTAAACAAACACACTGTAGCACCCACTCCACACACTTTATAGCACACACCCACTTTAAACAAACACACTGTAGCACCCACTCCCCACACTTTATATTTATTGATGAAGGATTGCACTTACCTTACTGTAAATTGTACCTCATCCATTTCTGCTTTGCACTATATAGTACTGTACATTAGTACACTGCATAGTATTGTATATTATATGGTAACTCAGAACATTGTACATATGTCTATACCGAACACTGTGACCTCATTTTCTTCTTCTAAATTACATGCTATACTATGTTATTTGATACTATCTTGTCTAGCACAGTCTCTGGAGCGTAACAGTAAGAAGCATTTTGTATGAAAGTATTCTGTACTTCTGTATGACAACTATTAAAGAAACTTGAAACTTGAAACTTAACTAACCTTACTGTCATGCACTTGTCCTAATAAACTAACTGCACTCAACACTTTGATGAACATTGTTACTCAGCTGATCCCTTCCTGATGGCTTGTCGTACAGAACTTGTAAGTAATTTGGATAAAAGCGTCAGCTAAATTACTAAATGTAAATGTAAACTATGACATAACCTTTAAAGGTCATGAATTGGGGGCTGAACCCACGTTTGCTTACATGTACTTTTGAATGGACTTTTATTTACCAGAGTAATATCCTATCAGGCTAGTATTATTATGTTGTATTTGTTGTTTGTTTTTATTTCTACTTTGACCACCACTGCTATCCAGTATTCCGCAGTGTTTTCCATCCACCGCCGCCAGGGGGCAGCAGCCGGAGAAGGTGTGGTTGTTCAACACAGCGGGTCCCTCTCTAATCTGGACACAGTCGTCGGCAGCTCGTTGTGACGCGACCAGGAAGTCCAGCAGAAAAGAACTGTGTTAATAAAGTGTTGCAGCTAATAATCTGACTGGAAACATTAAGACTAATATCTAATATCTCCAGAAGAGCAGGATGGAAGAGTATCAACCCGGAGACGAGGTGTGTAGAAGAGATTTAATAATAAGAATGTATAGATTAATGTCGAGAACCACTGGTTCTAACACAACAAGCTGAGACACTGGTTTAGGGTTTATATGGATTTGTATTTTTTCGTATTTATTTATTAACACAGTTAAACAAAAGTAAAAACAATACATAATGAGTTATAACCATATTTGTGAAGGAGAAGTTAGAAGCCTATAGAGGCTTATCGGGAACTTCCCTGTTTTATAAAATCAAACATACAAAAATATGCATGTTATAAAATACCAGTAATACATTCAAAAGATATGTGTTAATACAAACATACATACACACAGTACATACTGTATACTGTGTACATAATAATAATAATACATAACCACACACCCACCTGCCTACAAACCTACCCACCCACATCACCAAATGCACACCTACATGTATTTATCTATCTGCTACATGTATGACCTATTTATCTATCTGCTACTTTTGGATATGAGACTTTCTTTGTAGTTGCTTTTAAAAAATAAGCAGAGATGGAGATTTCCTATTTCATTCATTTTTATATTTAGAGGCAGCCTATCATTTATCTAAAAGATGCACATGCTACTGTTTCTGTTTTTTTTTTTTTTTTATTAAAACAGGTTGATAGGCCGATGCAATGCTGTTATTATTAGAGGCTACAATGGTGAATGGTGTCATTTTGATTTATTGTCGGTCAGCTGATAATATTTTTTTTAATAATTTAATATACTTTTTTTTATATACATTTTGGGGGGGGGGGGGGGGGGGGCTTTTGCTAGAAAGTCCCATCCCTAGCTACTACCTGCTGGGGACGGGAGTCGTTTTTCTGTAACTTCAGTCGGGATCTCAGGACGAGGGAGTTTTCTTTTTTACCGAGTCACGGGAGAGGGACGGGACGGGCGCGTCATCTGAAACCGTACGATACACAGACGCCCCGAACCGTGGGGGTCGTACCGTACGGTACACGGTTCGAATGCGTATCGTTCCACCCCTAATATATATACATATTGTGTTTCATCTAATGAGATAATGCTTTCCGTCTGTTCGTCTAACTCGCCATTTTTATTGTAACAAAATGGATTGCCGATATCTTTCTGTGGCTACTTGGCGCCACTGTAATTGATTTAACATCACAGTATATCGTATATTTTTTCTGCAACCTTCTCTCAGTTCTGTTCTGTTCTATTTCCAGGGGTCGTTCAACCCAGATGATGCAACAAACACAGTCAAAGAGGTAACGTCAGATCAAAGAGATTAAAGAGGTAACGTCAGATCAAAAGAGGTAACGTCAGATTAAAGAGGTAACGTCAGATTAAAGAGGTAACGTCAGATTAAAGAGGTAACGGCAGATCAAAGAGGCAACGTAAGATCAAAGAGGTAACGTCAGATCAAAGAGGTTACGTCAGATTAAAGAGGTAACGTCAGATCAAAGAGGTAACGTCAGATTAAAGAGGTAACGTCAGATTAAAGAGGTAACGTCAGATTAAAGATGGTAACGTCAGATCAAGAGGTAACGTCAGATCGAGGTAACGTTAGATCAAAGAGTAACGTCTGAACGTCAGCAAAACAAAGGAGATGATTGTGGACTTCAGGAGGTCGGGGGTCAAGGACTACAGCCCCCTCAGCATCGACGGGGGCACCGGTTGAGAGAGTCAACAGCTTCAAGTACCTCGGAGCCTACATATCCGAGGACTTGACATGGACCACACACATTAACAGTGTGGTGAAGAAGGCACGACAACGCCTCTACTTCCTCAGGCGCCTAAGGAAGTTCCAAGATCAGCCAGAAGATCCTTAAGAACTTCTACTCATGTACAATAGAGAGCATCTTGACCGGCAACATCACCTCCTGGTTTGGGAATAGCACTGCACAAGACCGAAGCAGACTACAAAGAGTGACACGTTCAGCCGAACGCACAATTGGAGGGGGGCTCCCCACCCTCCAGAACATTTACTACAAGCGTTGCAAGGGCAAGGCTAAGAGAATCATTAAAGACTCCAGTCACCCGAACAACTGCCTCTTTGAACTGCTGCGGTCAGGCAAGCGATACCGGAGTCTCAAGGCGAGCACAGAAAGACTCAGAAGTAGCTTCTATCCCCAGGCCATCAGGCTGCTAAACGAACAATGAATGAACACTACACAACAACAACCACCAAACGCACATAGCACACACATCCACACGCACACACTCACTTTAAACAAACACACTGTAGCACCCACTCCACACACTTTATAGCACACACCCACTTTAAACAAACACACTGTAGCACCCACTCCCCACACTTTATATTTATGGATGAAGGACTGCACTACAAACTCGTACACCTTACTGTAAATTGTACCTAAAATTGTACCTCATCCCATTTCTGCTTTGCACTAGATAGTACTGTACATTAGTACACTGCATAGTATTGTGTATTGTATATTATATGGTAACTCAGAACATTGTACATATGTCTATACCGAACACTGTGACCTCATTTTTCTTCTTCTAAATTCATGCTATATTATGTTATTATGTTATTTGATACTATCTTGTCTAGCACAGTCTCTGGAGCGTAACAGTAAGAAGCATTTTGTATGAAAGTATTCTGTACTTCTGTATGACAACTATTAAAGAACTTGAACTTGAACTTAACGTCAGATTTAAAGAGGTTAACGTCAGATCAAAGAGGTAACGTCAGATTAAAGAGGTAACGTCAGATCGAGGTACGTCAGATTAAAGAGGTAACGTTAGATTAAAGAGGTAACGTCAGATCAAAGAGGTTACGTCAGATTAAAGAGGTTACGTCAGATCGAGGTAACGTCAGATTAAAGAGGTAACGTCAGATTAAAGAGGTAACGTCAGATTAAAGAGGTAACGTCAGATTAAAGAGGTAACGTCAGATTAAAGAGGGTTACGTCAGATAAAGAGGTAACGTCTGATTAAAGAGGTAACGGTCAGATCAAGAGGTAACGTCAGATTAAAGAGGTAACGTCAGATTAAAGAGGGTAACGTCAGATTAAAGAGGTAACGTCAGATTAAAGAGGTAACGTCAGATCAAAGAGGTAACGTCAGATTAAGAGGTAACGTCAGATCAAAGAGTTACGTCAGATTAAAGAGGTAACGTCAGATCAAAGAGGTAACGTCAGATTAAAGAGGTAACGTCAGATTAAAGAGGTAACGTCAGATTAAAGAGGTAACGTCAGATCAAAGAGGTAGCGTCAGATCAAAGAGGTAACGTCAGATCGAGGTAACGGTTAGATCAAAGAGGTAACGTCAGATTAAAGAGGTAACGTCAGATCAAAGAGGTAACGTCAGATTAAAGAGGTAACGTCAGATCGAGGTAACGTCAGATTAAAGAGGTAACGTTAGATTAAAGAGGTAACGTCAGATCAAAGAGGTTACGTCAGATTAAAGAGGTTACGTCAGATCGAGGTAACGTCAGATTAAAGAGGTAACGTCAGATTAAAGAGGTAACGTCAGATTAAAGATGGTAACGGTCAGATTAAAGAGGTAACGTCAGATCAAAGAGGTAACGTCAGATCAAAGAGGTAACGTCAGATCAAAGAGGTTACGTCAGATTAAAGAGGGTAACGTCAGATCAAAGAGGTAACGTCAGATTAAAGAGGTAACGTCAGATTAAAGAGGTAACGTCAGATTAAAGAGGTAACGTCAGATCAAAGATGGTAGCGTCAGATCAAAGAGGTAACGTCAGATCGAGGTAACGTTAGATCAAAGAGGTAACGTCAGATTAAAGAGGTAACGTCAGATCAAAGAGGTAACGTCAGATTAAAGAGGTAACGTCAGATCGAGGTAACGTCAGATTAAAGAGGTAACGTTAGATTAAAGAGGTAACGTCAGATCAAAGAGGTTACGTCAGATTAAAGAGGTTACGTCAATCGAGGTAACGTCAGATTAAAGAGGTAACGTCAGATTAAAGAGGTAACGTCAGATTAAAGAGGTAACGTCAGATTAAAGAGGTAACGTCAGATTAAGAGGTTACGTCAGATCGAGGTAACGTCAGATCAAAGAGGTAACGTCAGATTAAAGAGGTAACGTCAGATTAAAGAGGTAACGTCAGATTAAAGAGGTAACGTCAGATTTAAAGAACGTCAGATTAAAGAGGTAACGTCAGATTAAAGAGGTAACGTCGGATCAAAGAGGTAACGTCAGATCAAAGAGGTAACGTCAGATCAAAGAGGTAACGTCAGATCAAAGAGGTAACGTCAGATCAAAGAGGTAACGTCAGATAAAGAGGTAACGTCAGATTAAAGAGGGTAACGTCGGATTAAAGAGGTAACGTCGGATCAAAGAGGTAACGTCAGATCAAAGAGGTAACGTCAGATCAAAGAGGTATCGTCAGATCAAAGAGGTAACGGTCAGATAAAGAGGTAACGTCAGATCAAAGAGGTAACGTCAGATCAAAGAGGTAACGTCAGATCAAAGAGGTAACTGTCAGATTAAAGAGGTAACGTCAGATCAAAGAGGTAACGTCGGATCAAGAGGTTGTCACGGTGATGGTAGTGACCAAAAGACTTGATGGACATGCCATGATATTATTACCATCTGTACCATAATTTACATTGGATTATACACCATTATTGAAGTACAACATTGGTACCATGGTGATGCATGACTTTTAGTTCTATTCTATTCTTCTCCTCTTCTCTCTCTCCTCTGTTTTTCTTCTTCTCCTTCTCTTCTCTCCTCCCCTCTCCTCTGTTTTCTTCTTCTCCTTCTCTTCTCTCTCTTCTCTTCTCCTCTCTTCTCTCCTCCTTCTCTCCTCCTCTCCTCTTCTTCTTCTCTTCTCCTCTTCGCTTTTCTCCTCTCCTCTTCTCTCCTCTCTTATCCTCTGTTTTCTTCTTCTCCTTCTCTTCTCTTCTTCGCTCCTCTCCTCTTCTCTTCTCTCCTTCTCTCCTCTCTCCTCTCCTCTTCTCTTCTCTTGAGCACTAAATAAACAGGCTACTATTGTAAACTGCATCAATAGGCTATTCCCTCAGGCAGCTAGAGCTTATGATCCACAAACCAATGACTACCACATGACTGCACTGTTCTTTCAGTGTGTGTGTGTGTGTGTGTGTGTTGTGTGTGTGTTGTGTGTGGTTGTGTGTGTGTGTGTGTGTGTGTGTGGTGTGTGTGTGTGGTGTCAAAACGGTGCTGAACAACCTCTAACATATTTCCTACTTTCTGTGTAGACTTTAATTGGTTGATTGTGTGTGTGTTTTTTGTGTGTTTACTTCCGTGTGTGTGTGATAGTGCATTGACAGCATCATAGGAGGGGTGGAGTACAGCCAGAGTCTGGTGAACAAATGGACGGCCAGCATCGTGGAGCTGTCACTCACACAGCTGGTCAAACAGGGGAGGGCTTACAAGTACATCGGTAGGTCTGTCTGTCTGTCACTCACACAGCTGGTCAAACAGGGGAGGGCTTACAAGTACATCGGTAGGTCTGTCTGTCACTCACTCACTCTAGGGCTGCACGATTTTGGGAAATAATCGAATTGCGATTTTTTCTGACAGATATTGCGATAAAATTTGCGATTATAATTATTCTTTTTTTTAAGCAGCTCTCGCCATTCCAACACACACTCAGAGGCTCGTTGTCAGTCCTCTTCTCTCGGGGGGGGGGGGGGGGGGGGTGTAGTAGCCATCAACCACCATCCCCCTCAGCCCCTTACACTATGCACTATAATAAAATGCACCATTTTGTCTGCCTGTCTGTCTATTTTTATAAAATGCACATTGTCTCTGTGTGTCTGTATGCGTCTGTCTGTGTAATATCTGTAGTATTTGTTTATTTCTTGTACACACATTTGTTGTAAATATCTATCTATCAATCTCTCTCTCTGTCTCCTCTATCTGTCTCTCTCTCAGTCTCCTCTATCTGTCTCTCTCTCCCTCCCCCATCCCCTCTCTGTCTCTCTCTCTGTCTCCTCTATCTGGTCTCTCTCTCTGTCTCTCTATCTGTCTCTCTCTCTCCCTCCCCCCTCCCCTCTCTGTCTCTCACTCTGTCTCCTCTATCTGTCTCTCTCTCTGTCTCCTCTATCTGTCTCTCTCTCTCCCTCCCCCCTCCCCTCTCTGTCTCTCTCTCTCTGTCTCCTCTATCTGTCTCTCTCTCTGTCTCCTCTATCTGTCTCTCTCTCTCCCTCCCCCCTCCCCTCTCTGTCTCTCTCTCTGTCTCTCCTCCCCTCTCTGTCTCTCTCTCTCCCTCCCCCTCCTCTCTCTCTCTCCTCCCTCCCCCTCCCCTCTCTCCATCCCCCCTCCTCTCTCTCTCCCTCCCCCCTCCTCTCTCCCCTCCCTCCCCTCCCCTCTCTCTCTCTTGCTCTCTCTCTCTCCCCCCCCTCTCTCTCTCCCTCCCACCCCCCCCTCTCTCTCTCTCTCTCTCCCCCCCCTCTCTCTATCCCCCCTCCCCTATCCCCCTACCCCCCCCCCCCTCTCTCTCTCTCCCACCCCCCCCCCCTCTCTCTCTCTCTCTCTCTCTCTTCCCCCCTCTCCCCTCTCTCTCTCCCACCCCCCTCCCTCTCTCTCTCTCTCTCTCTCTCTCTCTCTCTTCTCTCTCTCCTCTCTCTCTCTCTCTCTCTCTCTCTCTCTCTCTCTCTCTCTCTCTCTCTCTCTCTCTCTCTCAGTAACGTGTGCTGTTATGCAGAAGAGTGGTGCCGGCCTCCACACAGCCAACTCCTGCTACTGGGACACGGCCATGGATGGTGAGCAGCTGTCACTCATTATTATTATAATATATATAACACTAACCCCTGTCACTCATTATTATTATAATATATATAATATATAACCCTAACCCTGTCACTCATTATTATCATAATATATATAATATATAACCCTAACCCTGTCACTCATTATTATTATAATATATATAATATAATAACCCTAACCCTGTCACTCATTATTATTATAATATATATAATATATAACCCTAACCCTGTCACTCATTATTATTATAATATATATAATATATAACCCTAACCCTGTCACTCATTATTATTATAATATATATAATATATAACCCTAACCCTGTCACTCATTATTATTATAATATATATAATATATAACCCTAACCCTGTCACTCATTATTATTATAATATATATAATATATAACCCTAACCCTGTCACTTATTATTATTATTATAATATATATAATATATAACCCTAACCCTGTCACTCATTATTATTATTATAATATAATATATAACCCTAACCCTGTCACTCATTATTATTATAATATATATAATATATAACCCTAACCCTGTCACTCATTATTATTATAATATATAATATATAACCCTAACCCTGTCACTTATTATTATTATAATATATATAATATATAACCCTAACCCTGTCACTTATTATTATTATAATATATATAATATATAACCCTAACCCTGTCACTTATTATTATTATAATATATATAATATATAACACTAACCCTGTCACTCATTATTATAAGATTATATAAGATAATAACTAACCAGCTGTCACTCATTATTATAAGATTATATAAGATAATAACTAACCAGCTGTCACTCATTATTATAAGATTATATAAGATAATAACTAACCAGCTGTCACTCATTATTATAAGATTATATAAGATAATAACTAACATGGTAGACAGCAGCTGTCACTCATAACAATAAGATTATATAAGATAATAACTAACTACCTGTCACTCATAACAATAAGATTATATTTAAGCATTACATCACGCGCAGGAGTGGTTTGTGAACAATAAACCATGCCTAGGGGTGGTCGTTAGGCCCGAGGCGCAGCCGAGGGTCGTTAGACCCCCCTAGGCATGGTTTATTGTTCACAAATCACGACTGCAAGTGGTGTAAAGCTT
>NW_028172863.1:943841-994087 GCF_963971535.1 Notolepis coatsorum | reverse complement strand
TAAACTGCCTTAGACCACAGTGACATGTATGAATTATGAACATTTGAGAGAGTAATCAGAGCCTGCTTTAAGTGGACCACCAACTACTATTAAGTGGGCCGTCCAATCTTTCGCCGCCGATTAAAGACGCACTTCTTCAACCATTATCTGAAATAATGGGGGCGGGGGGGGGGGGATAAATAAAAATCAAATCTAACCCTAACTAACCTTACTGTCATGCACTTGTCCTAATAAACTAACCTGCACTCAACACTTTGATGAACATTGTTACTCAGCTGATAGAGTTGTGCCCTTCCTGATGACTTGTCGTACAGAACTTGTAAGTCACTTTGGATAAAAGCGTTCAGCTAAATTACTAAATGTAAATGTAAACTATGACATGAATGAATGAATGAATGAATGAATGAATGAATGAAAACTTTATTTAACAGATTGCAGAATGGGTACAATACAGTACGGCTCAATACATACAATTGTTAAGGGGATGCAGACCTGAGAAAGACGTTTGTCTTGTTTCCATCAGGGTCCCCCATTTTCAATTCATATAGACATTTATGACATACACAACATACATGACATTTATGGCATAGGGACATATAGGTATTTAGTACTGATACATTTGTGACATAACGGTATTCAAATATACAGTACTGTTACCCTAGATCCTGACAGAGTATATACATATGATGGGGAGGGGACTGTACATTAGGAGGGGGTGGGTGGGTGGAAGGGAAATATACATACGGCGGGGAGGGAATATATACATGCGGTGGTGAGGAGACTGTCTATTAGGAGGTGGTGGGGGTTTGGGCATTTACGGTGGCCAGTTTCGAATTGCAGCCTCCCGTAGGTGCTCTTTAAGAGCGGTTTTGAATGTGGGCAGGGATTCACATTCCTTTACAGCTTTGGGTAGGGCGTTCCACATTGTTGTGGCATAATTGCGAAACGTGTTTAGTCCCTTGTTTGAGCCGAATCTGGGTTTAACATGATTTGTTGAGCTTCCTCTGGTGTAGTGGTTGTGGTATTCACTGACCTTTGGGAAGTATTTAAAGGTCCATGAATTGGGGGCTGAACCCACGTTTGCTTACATGTACTTTTTAATGGACTTTTATTTACCAGAGTAATATCCTATCAAGGCTAGTATTATTATGTTGTATTTGTTGTTTGTTTTATTTCTACTTTGACCGCCACTGCTATCCTTGACTCCTTCTGTATCACAAACAGTACTGTATTTGCAAATCTGGTATGTCATAAATGTATAGATGTAGCAGTACTGACTATCTGTATGTCATGTATGTCATATATGTCTATATGAATTGAAAATGGGGGACCCTGATGGAAACAAGACAAACGTCTTTCTCAGGTCTGCATCCCCTTAACAATTGTATGTATTGAGCCGTACTGTATTGTACCCATTCTGCAATCTGTTAAATAAAGTTTTCATTCATTCATTCATTCATCCAGTATTTCCGCAGTGTGTTCCATCCACCGCCGCCAGGGGGCAGCAGCCGGAGAAGGTGTGGTTGTTCAACACAGCGGGTCCCTCTCTAATCTGGACACAGTCGTCGGCAGCTCGTTGTGACGCGACCAGGAAGTCCAGCAGAACAGAACTGTGTTAATAAAGTGTTGCAGCTAATAATCTGACTGGAAACATTAAGACTAATATCTAATATATCCAGAAGAGCAGGATGGAAGAGTATCAACCCGGAGACGAGGTGTGTAGAAGAGATTTAATAATAAGAATGTAAAGATTAATGTCGAGAAACCACTGGTTCTAACACAACAAGCTGAGACACTGGTTTAGGGTTTATATGGGATTTGTATTTTTCGTATTTATTTATTAACACAGTTAAACAAAAGTAAAAACAATACATAATGAGTTATAACCATATTGTGAAGGAGAAGTTAGAAGCCTATAGAGGCTTATCGGGAACTTCCCCTGTTTTATAAAATCAAACATACAAAAATATACATGTTATAAAATACTAGTATTGTAATACATTCAAAAGATATGTGTTAATACAAACATACATACACACAGTACATACATGCATATACTGTATACATAATAATAATAATAATAATAATAATAATAATAATAATAATAATAATAATAATAATAATAATAATAATAATAATAATAATACATAACCACACACCCACCTGCCTACAAACCTACCCACCCACATCACCAAATGCACACCTACATGTATTTATCTATCTGTTACATGTATGACCTATTTATCTATCTGCTACTTTTGGATATGAGACTTTCTTTGTAGTTTGCTTTTAAAAAAAATAAGCAGAGATGGAGATTTCCTATTTCATTAATTTTTATATTTAGAGGCAGCCTATCATTTATCTAAAAGATGCACATGCTACTGTTTCTGTTTTTTTTTTTTTTATTAAAACAGGTTGATAGGCCGATGCAATGCTGTTATTATTAGAGGCTACAATGGTGAATGGTGTCATTTTGATTTATTGTCGGTCAGCTGATAATTTTTTTTTAATAATTTAATATACTTTTTTTTATATACATTTGGGGGGGGGGGGGGGGGGGCTTTTGCTAGAAAGTCACATCCCTAGCTACTACCTGCTGGGGACGGGAGTAGTTTTTCTGTAACTTCAGTCGGGATCTCGGGACGAGGGAGTTTTCTTTTTTACCGAGTCACGGGAGAGGGACGGGACGGGCGCGTCATCTGAACCGTACGATGCACAGACGCCCCGAACCGTGGGGGTCGTACCGTACGGTACACGGTTCGAATGCGTATCGTTCCACCCCTAATATATATACATATTGTGTTTCATCTAATGAGATAATGCTTTCCGTCTGTTCGTCTAACTCGCCATTTTTATTGTAACAAAATGGGATTGCCGATATCTTTCTGTGGCTACTTGGCGCCACTGTAATTGATTTAACATCACAGTATATCGTATATATTTCCTGCAACCTTCTCTCAGTTCTGTTCTGTTCTATTTCCAGGGGTCGTTCAACCCAGATGATGCAACAAACACAGTCAAAGAGGTAACGTCAGATCAAAGAGGTAACGTCAGATCAAAGAGATTAAAGAGGTAACGTCAGATCAAAGAGGTAACGTCAGATTAAAGAGGTAACGTCAGATCAAAGAGGTAACGTCAGATCAAAGAGGTAACGTCAGATCAAAGAGGTAACGTCAGATCAAAGAGGTAACGTCAGATCAAAGAGGTAACGTCAGATCGAGGTAACGTCAGATCAAAGAGGTAACGTCAGATTAAAGAGGTAACGTCAGATTAAAGAGGTAACGTCAGATCAAAGAGGTAACGTCAGATCAAAGAGGTAACGTCAGATCAAAGAGGTAACGTCAGATTAAAGAGGTAACGTCAGATTAAAGAGGTTACGTCAGATTAAAGAGGTAACGTCAGATTAAAGAGGTAACGTCAGATTAAAGAGGTTACGTCAGATTAAAGAGGTAACGTCAGATCAAAGAGGTTACGTCAGATTAAAGAGGTTACGTCAGATCAAAGAGGTTACGTCAGATTAAAGAGGTAACGTCAGATCAAAGAGGTAACGTCAGATCAAAGAGGTAACGTCAGATCAAGAGGTAACGTCAGATCAAAGAGGTAACGTCAGATTAAAGAGGTAACGTCAGATTAAAGAGGTAACGTCGGAAGAGGTAACGTCAGATCAAAGAGGTAACGTCAGATTAAAGAGGTAACGTCGGATCAAAGAGGTAACGTCAGATTAAAGAGGTAACGTCAGATCAAAGAGGTAACGTCAGATTAAAGAGGTAACGTCAGATTAAAGAGGTAACGTTGGATCAAAGAGGTAACGTTGGATCAAAGAGGTAACGTTGGATCAAAGAGGTAACGTTGGATCAAAGAGGTAACGTCAGATCAAAGAGGTAACGTTGGATCAAAGAGGTAACGTCAGATCAAAGAGGTAACATTGGATCAAAGAGGTAACGTCAGATCAAAGAGGTAACGTTGGATCAAAGAGGTTGTCACAGTGATGGTAGTGACCAAAAGACTTGATGGACATGCCATGATATTATTACCATCTGTACCATCATTTACATTGGATTATACACCATTATTGAAGTACAACATTGGTACCATGGTGATGCATGACTTTTAGTTCTATTCTATTCTTCTCCTCTCTTCTCTTCTCTCCTCTGTTTTCTTCTTCTCCTTCTCTTCTCTCCTCTCTTCTCCCCTCTCCTCTGTTTTCTTCTTCTCCTTCTCTTCTCTCTCTTCTCTTCTCCTCTCTTCTCTCCTCCTTCTCTCCTCCTCTTCTCTTCTTTTCTCCTCTTCGCTTCTCTCCTCTCCTCTTCTCTCCTCTCTTATCCTCTGTTTTCTTCTTCTCCTTCTCTTCTCTTCTTCGCTCCTCTCCTCTTCTCTCTTCTCTCCTTCTCTCCTCTCTCCTCTCCTTTTCTCTCCTCTCCTCTTCTCTTGAAGCACTAAATAAACAGGCTACTATGTAAACTGCATCAATAGGCTATTCCCCTCAGGCAGCTAGAGCTTATGATCCACAAACCAATGACTACCACATGACTGCACTGTTCTTTCAGTGTGTGTGTGTGTGTGTGTGTGTGTGTGTGTGTGTGTGTGTGTGTGTGTGTGTGTGTGTGTGTGTGTGTGTGTGTGTGTGTGTGTGTGTGTGTGTGTGTGTGTGTGTGTGTGTGTGTGTGTGTGTGTGTGTGTGTGTGTGTGTGTGTGTGTGTGTGTGTGTGTGTGTGTGTGTGTGTGTGTGTGTGTGTGTGTGTGTGTGTGTGTGTGTGTGTGTGTGTGTGTGTGTGTGTGTGTCTCAAAACGGTGCTGAACAACCTCTAACATATTTCACTACTTTCTGTGTAGACTTTAATTGGTTGATTGTGTGTGTGTTTTTGTGTGTTTACTTCCGTGTGTGTGTGATAGTGCATTGACAGCATCATAGGAGGGGTGGAGTACAGCCAGAGTCTGGTGAACAAATGGACGGCCAGCATCGTGGAGCTGTCACTCACACAGCTGGTCAAACAGGGGAGGGCTTACAAGTACATCGGTAGGTCTGTCTGTCACTCACACAGCTGGTCAAACAGGGGAGGGCTTACAAGTACATCGGTAGGTCTGTCTGTCACTCACACAGCTGGTCAAACAGGGGAGGGCTTACAAGTACATCGGTAGGTCTGTCTGTCTGTCACTCACACAGCTGGTCAAACAGGGGAGGGCTTACAAGTACATCGGTAGGTCTGTCTGTCACTCACTCACTCTAGGGCTGCACGATTTTGGGAAATAATCGAATTGCGATTTTTCTGACAGATATTGCGATAAAATTTGCGATTATAATTATTATTTTTTTAAGCAGCTCTCGCCCTTCCAACACACTCAGAGGCTCGTTGTCAGTCCTCTTCTCTCGGGGGGGGGGGGTGTAGTAGCCATCAACCACCACCCCCCCTCAGCCCCTTACACTATGCACTATAATAAAATGCACCATTTGTCTGCCTGTCTGTCTATTTTTATAAAATGCACATTTGTCTCTGTGTGTCTGTATGCGTCTGTCTGTGTAATATCTGTAGTATTTGTTTATTTACTTGTACACGCATTTGTTGTAAATATCTATCTATCAATCTCTCTCTCTGTCTCCTCTATCTGTCTCTCTCTCTGTCTCTCTCTCTCCCTCCCCCCTCCCCTCTCTGTCTCTCTCTCTGTCTCTCCCTCCCCTCTCTGTCTCTCTCTCTCCCTCCCCCTCCTCTCTCTCTCTCCTCCCCCCCTCCCCTCTCTCCCTCCCCCCTCCTCCCTCTCTCCCTCCCCCCTCCTCTCTCTCTCCCTCCCCTCTCCCCTCTCTCTCCCTCCCCCCTCCCCTCTCTCCCTCCCCCCTCCTCTCTCTCTCCCTCCCCCCTCCCCTCTCTCTCCCTCCCCCCCCCTCTCTCTCCCTCCCCCCTCCCCTCTCTCTCTCTTGCTCTCTCTCTCTCCCCCCCCCTCTCTCTCTCCCTCCCACCCCCCCTTCTCTCTCTCTCTCTCCCCCCCCTCTCTCTCTCCCCCCCCTACCCCCCCCTCTCTCTCTCTCTCCCCCCCTCTCTCTCTCTCTCTCTCTCTCCCCCCCCCCCCCCTCCCCTCTCTATCTCTCTCTCTCTCTCTCTCTCTCTCTCTCTCTCTCTCTCTCTCTCTCTCTCTCTCAGTAACGTGTGCTGTGATGCAGAAGAGTGGTGCCGGCCTCCACACAGCCAACTCCTGCTACTGGGACACGGCCATGGATGGTGAGCAGCTGTCACTCATTATTATTATAATATATATAACACTAACCCTGTCACTCATTATTATTATAATATATATAATATATAACCCTAACCCTGTCACTCATTATTATTATAATATATATAATATATAACCCTAACCCTGTCACTCATTATTATTATAATATATATAATATATAACCCTAACCCTGTCACTCATTATTATTATAATATATATAATATATAACCCTAACCCTGTCACTTATTATTATTATTATTATTATTATTATTATTATTATTATTATTATTATTATTATTATTATTATTATTATTATTATTATTATAATATATATAATATATAACCCTAACCCTGTCACTCATTATTATTATTATAATATAATATATAACCCTAACCCTGTCACTCATTATTATTATAATATATATAATATATAACCCTAACCCTGTCACTCATTATTATTATAATATATAACCCTAACCCTGTCACTTATTATTATTATAATATATATAATATATAACCCTAACCCTGTCACTTATTATTATTATAATTAGGGCTGTCAATTTATCGCGTTAATTAGATTAATTAATTACACAGCAAATTATCGCGTTATGAAAATTGACTCAAAATTAATTACAAAAAAAAGTGTTTTTTTTTCTTTTTAAATTTTTTTTTGTATCATTCATTCCATAAGAATGTAGAATACACATTTACAGACGTTTTTTTTTTTTTTTTTAATGGCTCATTTGCATGTTCTTGGTATCTGATTCTAGTGACATCTATGAATCTCAGGGAATGTATTCCCAGTGTCAGAAATACTGTGGGCTAGATCCACAAAGAATGGATTGCACGGAGCAAGTGGCACCCTTACTTACAATTCATTATGAATAAAAAATGGGGGACCCTGATGTAAACAAGACGAAAGTCTTTCTCTGGTCTGCACACCTTAACAATTGTGTGCCGTACTGTATTGTACCCATTCTGCAATCTGTTAATAACATTTTCATTCAATCAATCAATCTGCGCGGTGATTGATTGAATGAAAATTTTATTTTGAGTAAATTGTAATGAACCAAATGAGAATATCAATAAATTTTTTTTTTATCTTTGACTGTGAATAACACCATGCTCAAATTGACCAGACCTGAAAAATCTAAGCAAATTAATAGATGGAAGATGATTTTGTAGATACAGTACTGAATTCTGCCATCCGGACACATGCAATTTGAAATATGATTATAGAATATCGGGCATAAAATGGTTATGCGATTAAAATGCGATTAATTAGATTAATTAATTACAAATCCTGTAATTAATTAGATTAATTTTTTTAATCGCCTGACGGCACTAATTATAATATATATAATATATAACCCTAACCCTGTCACTTATTATTATTATAATATATATAATATATAACACTAACCCTGTCACTCATTATTATAAGATTATATAAGATAATAACTAACCAGCTGTCACTCATTATTATAAGATTATATAAGATAATAACTAACCAGCTGTCACTCATTATTATAAGATTATATAAGATAATAACTAACCAGCTGTCACTCATTATTATAAGATTATATAAGATAATAACTAACATGGTAGACAGCAGCTGTCACTCATAACAATAAGATTATATAAGATAATAACTAACTACCTGTCACTCATAACAATAAGATTATATAAGATAATAACTAACCAGCTGTCACTCATTGTAGTGGCTATTTGTCAACAACAACTAATAAAAACTAAAAAGCCACTGAAGCACCAGGGCAGCGAATCTCACGCAGATCAGGAAGTCCATTGTCCAGACAGCATTTGACAGTTTTGTGGCATTTATTGTAAATTAATCAAAGAATACAGAAAAATTATGTTTGAAACTATATGATCTCCTGACGCTGGTAAAAACCATGTACATTCCCTGATGCCCACTGTGCTATTGTCTCTAATTACCTAAATACACCCAGCTGTGCTTCCCAATTGCCCAAAACCCCTTCAAAGTAAAAGCATTTAGCTGCGACTCATAATAACTTAAATAATATGGCTGTAAACAAATTAATTCTACAAAATCACATAACAAATAAATATATTAAATAAATGTGAAAATAGTTAATAGCTCCCACACTCATTATTATAAGATTATATAAGATAATAACTAACATGGTAGACAGCAGCTGTCACACATTAAGATAACATAAGATATGATAAGGTGGTATAAGACGATATAAGATAAGTTGATAAAACATAATAACTAACCCCTGCTACTTGGACACAGCCATGGGCAGTAAACGGCATCCGTCTCACATTAATAAATCCTCTTACCAAGCACCGGCCCGACATCGTCACGGCACTTTGCGAGCGTCTACTGGTTCGGGGCTGCTCGCGGAACATATAATATACCGTTCGAAATATCTATTTGTTGCCGTTCGAACGCCACCTCACTCGACCAATTCTGTGCCCCGGTTCTCGAGGTACATGACGATATGTTATTCAGACGATATGAGCCGAGCGTCTTTTTACGCGCCGCGCCTCAAATGACCACTTCGGACAGTATACGCTCGAGAACTGACCAATCACCGCTGATGGCGAAATGATTGGTCAGCGTTGTAGCCAACGAGTGCAAATATAGGAAGTAGGTGAAAGTTGACGAGCGAAAATGAGAAGTGACTCAGACTTCAGAACGCACGGAGGTGGATGGAAGAAATGGATTTTGGAAAACGGCGTCGGTTTACTAAAACCTCTCAAAGACGGATTTGTATCAAATTTGACTCAGAGTGCGCCAGCAAAAGCAGTCCCCACTTTAGAACATGATGAGTTTGACTCAGAGTGCACCAGTAAAAGCAGTCCCCACTTTAGAACATGATGAGTTTGACTCAGAGTGCGCCAGTAAAAGCAGTCCCCACTTTAGAACATGATGAGTTTGACTCAGAGTGCGCCAGTAAAAGCAGTCCCCACTTTAGAACATGAATGAGAGTTTGACTCAGAGTGCGCCAGTAAAAGCAGTCCCCACTTTAGAACATGATGAGTTTGACTCAGAGTGCGCCAGTAAAAGCAGTCCCCACTGTTTATAATAATAATAATAAACTTTTGTTGTATAGCAGCTTTCATACAAGAACTGCAGCCTTAAAATAGACAAAAATTCAGACATGAATGCAATAAAATGGATGTAATGAGTAATTTATAATAATCACAGTGGATGTTATGAGTCATTTATAATAATCACAGTGGATGTTATGAGTAATTTATAATAATCAGTGGATGTTATGAGTAATTTATAATAATCAGTGGATGTTATGAGTAATTTATAATAATCACAGTGGATGTTATGAGTAATTTATAATAATCACAGTGTGGATGTTATGAGTAATTTATAATAATCAGTGGATGTTATGAGTAATTTATAATAATCACAGTGTGGATGTTATGAGTCATTTATAATAATCACAGTGGATGTAATGAGTAATTTATAATAATCACAGTGTGGATGTTATGAGTCATTTATAATAATCAGTGGATGTTATGAGTAATTTATAATAATCAGTGGATGTTATGAGTAATTTATAATAATCACAGTGTGGATGTTATGAGTCATTTATAATAATCAGTGGATGTTATGAGTAATTTATAATAATCACAGTGTGGATGTTATGAGTCATTTATAATAATCAGTGGATGTTATGAGTAATTTATAATAATCACAGTGTGGATGTTATGAGTCATTTATAATAATCAGTGGATGTTATGAGTAATTTATAATAATCACAGTGTGGATGTTATGAGTCATTTATAATAATCAGTGGATGTTATGAGTAATTTATAATAATCACAGTGTGGATGTTATGAGTCATTTATAATAATCAGTGGATGTTATGAGTAATTTATAATAATCAGTGTGGATGTTATGAGTCATTTATAATAATCAGTAGATGTTATGAGTAATTTATAATAATCACAGTGTGGATGTTATGAGTCATTTATAATAATCACAGTGGATGTAATGAGTAATTTATAATAATCACAGTGGATGTTATGAGTAATTTATAATAATCACAGTGGATGTTATGAGTAATTTATAATAATCACAGTGGATGTTATGAGTCATTTATAATAATCACAGTGTGGATGTAATGAGTAATTTATAATAATCACAGTGTGGATGTAATCAGTCATTTATAATAATCACAGTGGATGTAATGAGTAATTTATAATAATCACAGTGGATGTAATGAGTCATTTATAATAATCACAGTGTGGATGTTATGAGTCATTTATAATAATCAGTGGATGTTATGAGTCATTTATAATAATCACAGTGTGGATGTTATGAGTCATTTATAATAATCAGTGGATGTTATGAGTAATTTATAATAATCACAGTGTGGATGTTATGAGTAATTTATAATAATCAGTGGATGTTATGAGTAATTTATAATAATCAGTGTGGATGTTATGAGTCATTTATAATAATCAGTAGATGTTATGAGTAATTTATAATAATCACAGTGTGGATGTTATGAGTCATTTATAATAATCAGTGGATGTTATGAGTAATTTATAATAATCACAGTGTGGATGTTATGAGTCATTTATAATAATCAGTGGATGTTATGAGTAATTTATAATAATCAGTGTGGATGTTATGAGTCATTTATAATAATCACAGTGGATGTAATGAGTAATTTATAATAATCACAGTGTGGATGTTATGAGTCATTTATAATAATCACAGTGGATGTAATGAGTAATTTATAATAATCACAGTGGATGTTATGAGTAATTTATAATAATCACAGTGGATGTTATGAGTAATTTATAATAATCACAGTGGATGTTATGAGTCATTTATAATAATCACAGTGTGGATGTAATGAGTAATTTATAATAATCACAGTGTGGATGTAATCAGTCATTTATAATAATCACAGTGGGTGTAATGAGTAATTTATAATAATCACAGTGGATGTAATGAGTCATTTATAATAATCACAGTGTGGATGTTATGAGTCATTTATAATAATCAGTGGATGTTATGAGTCATTTATAATAATCACAGTGTGGATGTTATGAGTCATTTATAATAATCACAGTGTGGATGTTATGAGTCATTTATAATAATCACAGTGGATGTAATGAGTCATTTATAATAATCACAGTGTGGATGTTATGAGTCATTTATAATAATCACGGTGTGGATGTTATGAGTCATTTATAATAATCACAGTGTGGATGTTATGAGTCATTTATAATAATCACAGTGTGGATGTTATGAGTCATTTATAATAATCACAGTGGATGTAATGAGTCATTTATAATAATCACAGTGTGGATGTTATGAGTCATTTATAATAATCACAGTGTGGATGTTATGAGTCATTTATAATAATCACAGTGTGGATGTTATGAGTCATTTATAATAATGTGTGGATGTAATGAGTCATTTATAATAATCACAGTGTGGATGTAATGAGTAATTTATAATAATCACAGTGTGGATGTTATGAGTAATTTATAATAATCACAGTGGATGTAATGAGTAATTTATAATAATCACAGTGTGGATGTAATGAGTAATTTATAATAATCACAGTGTGGATGTTATGAGTCATTTATAATAATCACAGTGTGGATGTAATGAGTCATTTATAATAATCACAGTGTGGATGTAATGAGTAATTTATAATAATCACAGTGTGGATGTAATGAGTAATTTATAATAATCACAGTGTGGATGTAATGAGTCATTTATAATAATCACAGTGGATGTTATGAGTAATTTATAATAATCACAGTGGATGTAATGAGTAATTTATAATAATCACAGTGGATGTTATGAGTAATTTATAATAATCAGTGTTGATGTAATGAGTCATTTATAATAATCACAGTGGATGTTATGAGTCATTTATAATAATCAGTGTGGATGTAATGAGTCATTTATAATAATCACAGTGTGGATGTTATGAGTCATTTATAATAATCACAGTGTGGATGTAATGAGTAATTTATAATAATCACAGTGTGGATGTTATGAGTCATTTATAATAATCAGTGTGGATGTAATGAGTAATTTATAATAATCAGTGTGGATGTTATGAGTCATTTATAATAATCACAGTGGATGTAATGAGTAATTTATAATAATCACAGTGTAGATGTAATGAGTAATTTATAATAATCACAGTGTGGATGTTATGAGTCATTTATAATAATCAGTGTGGATGTTATGAGTAATTTATAATAATCAGTGTGGATGTTATGAGTAATTTATAATAATCAGTGTGGATGTTATGAGTCATTTATAATAATCACAGTGTGGATGTAATGAGTAATTTATAATAATCACAGTGTGGATGTAATGAGTAATTTATAATAATCAGTGGATGTAATGAGTCATTTATAATAATCACAGTGGATGTTATGAGTCCGAGCAGCAGAGTGTATTAACACATTGGGCGCCGGGGGTTGTGCCCATCAAATACCCAGTCTGCCACCGTTGAAAGCCTATGGAGATGTTTACCTTCTTTGCAGGGCTATAACTTTTTTAATTGTATTGCTATATTGACATTACTATGGCCCATTCAACATCGATTATCTATCGTTCAGGATGTGGGAACGTTATATTTTTTCATTCATACATTGTCGTGTTAATACCGTCTAGAATATAAGTATGTTTTTAAGGTTTTCTGCTGTAATTCCAAAAACGAGAGTTATAGGCCCTGACGCATATGATAGATTATCGATTGGTGTTTCTTTCCTATACACGCTTTATAAAAAAATTAAAATGTATATGATCGGTATACATTATGCTTCATCATGCGTGAAGGAAAGGGGGGGGGGGGTCGTCTATAATTCCTTGATCGTCAGTAACGGCTTTATTTAGTATGGGCGGTATTGAGGCATTGCAATCTCATACAGGGTCCCGCTGCAGTCCGGAGGTTGGCTGGATGAATTATGAATGCCATGGCGAAAAAATGAAATATTGATCCCAAAAACGGCGAAAGTCGTTCTTGGCGTTCAACGCATGGCGGGCAAAAACGGCATAAGTTGTTCTTGGCGACCAATGTGTTAAAAGGCTAAGCTAAAGAGGTACAGTACGTTTTTATCTTACTGTTGAAAATATTTCCTGAGCTAGCCTCCCTAATGTCCAGAGATGAGGTTTATGAAAGAGTTTGATACATTAAAATGATAATTCAGTTATCGAGGGCAAAAATGGCCCCTACAAATAAAATGTCCTACCCGTATTACCAGTGAAAACCAACAGAGGGCGCACATGTACGCAATGAAGCAGGTATTACTTCTAATAAAAATGGATTGATCTGTTTTAATTCAGAGAGCCTGTTTTATTGATTGAGATCTGTTTTAATTCACAGGCAGCTGTTCTGTTGTATTGATCGGGCTGTTTTAATTCACAGGCAGCTGTTCTGTTGTATTGATCGGTCTGTTTTAATTCTCAGGCAGCTGTTCTGTTGTATTGATCGATCTGTTTTAATTCTCAGGCAGCTGTTCTGTTGTATTGATCGGTCTGTTGTATTGATCGGTCTGTTTTAATTCTCAGGCAGCTGTTCTGTTGTATTGATCGATCTGTTTTAATTCTCAGGCAGCTGTTCTGTTGTATTGATCGGTCTGTTGTATTGATCGGTCTGTTGTATTGATCGGTCTGTTGTATTGATCGGTCTGTTGTATTGATCGGTCTGTTTTAATTCCCAGGCAGCTGCACGGTGAGGTGGGAGAGTCGCACCATGTACTGCGTGGTCAGTGTGTTCGCTGTGGCCATCTGACCTGCACACACACACACACACACACACACACACGCACACACGCACACACGCACACACACCGCACACACACACGCACGACAAATGTTTGTGCTGCCCAAAGACGCAGTGTGTTCCCCCAACCACCAGGGGGCCACAGAGTACCGCAGTCTGCATCAGTGTCACACACAGTACAGGTCACGGTATTCACCTTAACGTTTCTAGGCAACAAGGACGCTGTCGGCTTGTCACTCATGTAGCCCCGCCTCCAATGTAGCCCCGCCTCCCACATGGCCCGCCTCCCCCGTGCCCAGCTATCTAGACGACGACTTCAATAGCCTTCAGTTTTCAATTAAAAAAAACGCCTGGTCCCTTAAGTTAGTTTTCTTTTGTTACAAGGAAGATGAACTCTCTAATAATAATAGTAATTATACATTTTATTTAAGAAGCGCTTTTCATGAAACTCAAAGATACTTGATAGAAAAGGAAATCAGTCAAATGAAAATTACATGGAAGGAACATAGGCACCCGTCTCTTTCAAGATAAGATAAGATATTCCTTTATTTGTGATCCCCTTAGTGAAATTCGGGCATCATAGCAGCAGGGGGGAGGGGAGGTACAGGTATGGGCAGGGTAATAGCAGCAGGGGGTAGGGGAGCTACAGGTATGGGCAGGGTAATAGCAGCAGGGGGAGGGGAGGTACAGGTATGGGCAGGGTAATAGCAGCAGGGGGAGGGGAGGTACAGGTATGGGCAGGGTAATAGCAGCAGGGGGAGGGGGGAGGGGAGGTACCGGTATGGGCAGGGTAATAGCAGCAGGGGGGAGGGGAGCTACAGGTATGGGCAGGGTAATAGCAGCAGGGGGGAAGGGAGCTACAGGTATGGGCAGGGTAATAGCAGCAGGGGGAGGGGAGGTACAGGTATGGCCAGGGTAATAGCAGCAGGGGGGAGGGGAGGTACAGGTATGGCCAGGGTAATAGTAGAAAGACATACAAATAGGCAATACAAGGCAGCTGGGTGGCGCAGCGGTTTAAGCGCTCGTCACCAACACGTGAGACACCGGTATCGAATCCGGCTGTCAGCGTTGCCTCCGGCTTGGGCCGGCCGTCATACTGACTCAATTGGCAGAGTTAGCGGGTGGAAGTCGATTGGTGGTAATCTGGTAGTTGTCAACAGCGACTCCTACAGGTCGGTTGGGGGACGCCTGCACAGCAGAGACAGGAAATGGCGGGGGTAGTGTGAGCCTCCCACACGTTACACCTCGCCAATGAGAGTCCGCGCTGGCAGGTGAAAAGAAGTGGCTGGCTGACTCCGCATGTATCAAACAATATAATTAACGTTACAATAAATATAGGCAATAAAGAATTATAATCTGAATATATATACTATGAGTAACGTAAACACAGGGGCAGTATACACAAGGTACCCTAGCTGGCGTGATATACGTTAAACGTTGTAGTCCGATAATAATTATAGTAATTATGCATTTTTATTTAAGAAGCGCTTTTCATGAAACTCAAAAAGATATTTTACAGAAAATAAAATCGGTCAAATAAAGTTGACAGAAGGAACATAGACACTGGTCCCCTTTCCTTGCCAGGTGTGGCTGCATGGTTTGACAAATAAAGGCCTGATTGAGTGAGCGAGCGAGTGAGTGAGTGTGGGCTGGGAGCTGTCCGGTGCTGAAGCTCTAAGCAGAACGAGATCAAATGAACGATTCCTAATTGATATGTTATTCGATAGCCAAATTTTTATACAAGTGATATTCATCCTGGTTTAAATAAACAATTCGGTAGTATTTTCCATGTTAGCTGAGCGAGAGTTGTGTGAAAGGAATCAACGGCCTGTCCCAAATACAGATATATATATTTATATATGCGTGTGTCAGGAAATATCCACACAAAAATACAGGTATGTGGTGTAATGGGGAAACGAATAAAGTGGGCGTGGCAGTGGGAGGGGCATGTAAGGTGAATACTGAGGCTGTGTTCCATTCCTAGTCACTTACCTGAGAACTCCTTTCTGAACAAGGTTACCAGGGAAACCGTTTTTCCTTCGTAAACATTTTTCTTTTTCATTCAAAACCCAACGTGTCGAGGATTCTCAAGGTTGTTGGTAATAAGAGGCTGTTGGAGAGACTTGATGGATTAGCATGAAAACCTTTTGTATGTTTTATTTCTCAGCAGTGCCTGCCTTTTGTTTTCCCTTTTTTTTTTTTTTGCTGTATGTACAGTTTGATTGACAGATCATGGAGAGACATCCCATAACCGCACGTGGGCTCTGTAGACAAGGGATATGATTTTACACTCCTTACATGTCATTATGTTCATCCTGTCTCAGATGTCTGGATGTTGTACACGTTGTGGACCCGGGACGTGAAGGCCAATAAAACTGATGATTTGTCAAAAAATATATATATTGTATTCTCAGTGATTTGTTATAGACTGAAGGTGGATGTACATTGAAATATTTGCCAACTTTTTACTTCTATGAACTAATGAGGAACTACATGTTAATGAACTGTTTAATTAACCTTCAGTTACTCCAGTCTCAGACCTGAAGTCTCAGCGTAGAGAAATGGGGGAGGGGAGGTACAGGTATGGGCAGGGGGAGGGGAGGTACAGGTATGGGCAGGGGGAGGGGAGGTATGGGCAGGGGGAGGGGAGGTACAGGTATGGGCAGGGGGAGGGGAGGTACAGGTATGGGCAGGGGGAGGGGAGGTACAGGTATGGGCAGGGTAATAGCAGCATGGGGGAGGGGAGGTACAGGTATGGGCAGGGTAATAGCAGCAGGGGGGAGGGGAGGTACAGGTATGGGCAGGGTAATAGCAGCAGGGGGGAGGGGAGGTACAGGTATGGGCAGGGTAATAGCAGCAGGGGGAGGGGAGGTACAGGTATGGGCAGGGTAATAGCAGCAGGGGGGAGGGGAGGTACAGGTATGGGCAGGGTAATAGCAGCAGGGGGGAGGGGAGGTACAGGTATGGGCAGGGTAATAGCAGCAGGGGGGAGGAGAGGTACAGGTATGGGCAGGGGGAGGGGAGGTACAGGTATGGGCAGGGGGAGGGGAGGTACAGGTATGGGCAGGGTAATAGCAGCAGGGGGGAGGGGAGGTACAGGTATGGGCAGGGGGAGGGGAGGTACAGGTATGGGCAGGGTAATAAAATTTTCTAAATGATAAATTCATTATTATTTAATTTTTGGGGAGAAGCAATACTTTTATTCCACATCTTTCTAAAAGCTCTGTGGATGTGTTCTTTTTTCTTCTTTCAAAGAAAAAGAAGATTACTCTACATAAAATGTTTATCTATAGCACCTTTAATGTGGCATTTATTGCTAATCATAATTAAAGATACAGATTGATTTAAAACTTTATTAACAGATTGCAGAATGGGTACAATACAGTACGGCTCAATACACACAACTCTTAACACTTTCCGTGCCAGTCCTATATACCCCGTTGAGTGCCAACGCTCTATTCAATGACCGAGCGCTCACATTTGTGAACGCATAAACTATATCTTAAATTATGGCTATGTGTCTAATACGACCGTCGCTTATCAATGACTTGTTTGCAGTCAACATTGTCGAAACGGATTTTTTAATCGGTTAATTTCCGTTTTATACCATTTTGAAAAACGCTTGTTTTTTGAAACTTTCAGAAAAAAATAAAGATTCTGCAGGAATCGCGCTTTACTGTAATACACAAAACACGGTCATTTTTCGGCCTATTTATGAATCGTTTTCAAATAAACGCTAGATTATCGATAGTATAATGTGTACTTATGCACGCTATAGAAGCGGGCTGAAAAATCGATTATCTTATTTCCTGATCAGCTACACACACTCACAGCCACACACACACATATGGGACACGTTGATATATAGGTGAAAACAGCTCTGATTATCCCAATACTGGTAAAATAGATTCCTTACCTCAGATGTTCTCCAAAAAGATTATTCTAATTCCAAATATCGCCATTCCAAATATCGATCACGTTTATTGATCCAACGCTGGGTGGTCGAAAGACATATTCCACGCTGTTCTGATGGTGGGCGATGACTGCAATAGGCTCGGATTACATGCCTGACAAGTAAAATGTGGAATCTTTCATTGCGTTTCATTCAGTCACATCCAATTGGCAGTATCATCCGGAGAGACGATGGGGGGCGGTATTTTCCCTGTTCGAGCTCAGACAGATCCCCACTGGTAACGTGAGGCTAGATTGATGAAAAATGAATGGAAATCGATAATAAAAAAATAACGATTAAAAACAAGATTTCTCGTCGGCTGGCACTCAACGGTTGGCATGAACTAACGAGAAATCTCGTCGCTGGCACTCAAAGTGTTAAGAGGATGCAGACCAGAAAAATACTTTCATCTTGTTTACATCAGGGTCCCCCATTTTCAATTCATCAAGACATTTATGACATACAACAAGACATACAAAGAGATCATATAAAAAAATTTGAAGGGGAAGAAACTACATTGGAGGTCGTTGGGTGGGTGGGGGGAGGGTTTGGACATTTACAGGGGCCAGTTTCTAATTGCAGCCACCCGTAGGTGCTCTTTGAGAGCGGTTTTGAATGTGGGTAGGGATTCACATTCCTTTACAGCTTTGGGTAGGGCGTTCCACATTGATGTGGCATAATTGCCAAACGTGTTCAGTCCCTTGTTTGAACCGAATCTGGGTTTAACATGATTTTTGGAGCTCCCTCTGGTGTTGTGGTCGTGGAATTCACTGACCTTTGGGAAGTATTTTGACATGTACATGGGTACCTTAGTCGTATAGTGTATCTTGTAGACCAGGCCCATTGCAAGTTGCTGTACTCTGTCGTCTACTCTAAGCCATCCTAGGTTGTCAAAGTGGGCAGGGGTGAGGTGGGTTCTAGGAGTAAGGTCAAGTAGTAGTCTGACCAGTTTGTTTTGTGATGTTTGTAATCTTGTTTTTAGCGCCTTTGAGGTGCTTTGGTACCATGAGGTGCAAGCATAGTCGTAGTACCCTTGAATGAGTGCTCCTGCCAGAGTCTTCAGGGTGTTCTTGTTTACCAGAGAGGAGATCCGGTACAAGAATCGAGTTCGTTGGTTGACTTTTTTTATTACATTGGATGCCATTTTGTCACAGGAAAGATTAGCCTCTAGGATGGAACCCAGGTAGGTAATTTCGTCTTTCCTTGTGACAATATTGTCACCCACTGTAACTGAGAAGCCGTCGGTCTTGCTGAGTTTGTTATTTGATCTGAAGAGAATGGACTCTGTTTTACCCAGGTGTAATGATAGTTTGTTATCAGCGAGCCAGGTGCAGATTCTGCCGAGTTCAGAGCTGAGGGTTTTTTCAACCTGTAACTTGTTCTTGTTCTTGTCAGAGACCAGCAGGGCTGAGTCGTCCGCGAACAGGAACAAGTTGCAGTCACAAGCTGACGACATGTAATTTGCATAAATTAGGAACAGTAGCGGACCTAGTATGCTTCCTTGTGGAACACCACAGCTCACAGGGACGGGTTCTCTCCCCTCAAGGTAGGATTGCATCCAGCTCACTGATGAACTATCAAAAAACGAATTGCTTTTAGCTTGTCAATCAATACAGTACAATGAAACTTGTTGTTTTTCAATCTCATTTCATATTTTCACAGAAGGTATGTTGATAAAATAACCCAAAATGTTAGAACTGTTAAAACCCTTTGATCTCTATCCCCCTGGATATCAAACCCTTTCATATATCCCTCTTAATACACCCAGGTTACTCTGATTGGCCCAGCATCAGTCACACCCAGCTGCTCTGTGATTGGTCGGGGGATCAGAAGTTCTCCTTGTTGAAGATGAACTCCACGCCGCCCTCAGAGTGCGACAGACACTGCCTCCCCAGAGCTGAGCCCAGCTGAGCGGGGCCACAGAGGAACACGCCCACTTTGGTTCTGAGGACACACACACACAGGGTTACACATGGGTCTACACACACACACACACACACAAGGTACACACTCTCAGACACACACAAGGTACACACACACAAGGATTGATTGATTGATTGATTTTTATTGTGGAGTAAAAGACGGCATCCAAGGGATAAAAACATGAGAAAGTGCAAGCACTCATTTCCATCATGCTCCCTGATTTTGGACATGGACAGACATCATAAAAACATAGAGCGTCATAATAAAACATAGAGCATCATAATAAAAAACATAGAGCATCATAATAAAACATATAGCAACCCCTCCTCCATCGTAAGCTACATCACCGACGATGATGAGGAGGAGTACAGAGCCCTGGTGGAGAGCTTCGTGGGGTGGAGCGACAGCAACCACCTCCAACTCAACACCAGTAAGACCAAGGAGCTGGTGGTGGACTTCCGGAGGGGCAATGCATACTGCATACTCATGCATACTGCACCTTATGTGACACTGTGAATAATGTGAATATTCCTCAGCTAGTCAGATAGTAAATTATATTGACCATATTGATCAAATTGTTTACACTGCCTGTGTTGTTTTTTACTACCTGTACACTGTGTTGTTTTACTACCTGTACCCCCCCTCCCCCCCATGCTGCTATGATGCCTGAATTTCCCCAAGGGGATCAATAAAGGAATATCTTATCTTATCTCTTAAAACACGCCCTACCCTCTCCTTCCTAGATGTGGCTCGTCTAAAGCTTCCGCCCTCTTCGATGTTTTTCAGGGCCACTGGAAGCTCGTTCCGCTCCAATGCTGCAGAATATAAAAAAGTATTTGTGCCCATTAACAAGTTGAATTTTGTTGGGATGTTAGATCCTAATGTGAAAAACTGTGATTTTATATGTCTGCACTTTATGTGCTCATTTTATGTCCTCACTTTTTTCTGTTGTGAAGCACTTTGAGCTGCAGTTTCTGTATGAAAGGTGCTCTACAAATAAAGTTTATTATTATTATTATTATTATTATTTAGTTCTCCGGTTTGAATTACAATGTGATATGACATTTCTTTTGATATATATGTTGTAATATATTTGTCTATTTTATTTTACCTTTTAAATACTGCTGCGATGATTTATTTTATGAACTTAAAAATGTATAGTATTCTATATTACTATTATATGTGGACATGGACGACATTATGGTACAAATACCATATTCAGTTCAGTTATACCTTCATATTCAGTTATACCTTCATATTCAGTTAAAATAACTTGTGTTATTTTTTAACACATCCGTACGTGTTTATTTGATATCAACACAACTTGTGTTATTTTTAACACATCTGTACGTGTTTAGTTGATATCAACACAACTTGTGTTATTTTTTAACACATCCGTACGTGTTTAGTTGATATCAACACAACTTGTGTTATTTTTTAACACATCCGTACGTGTTTAGTTGATATCAACACAACTTGTGTTATTTTTTAACACATCCGTACGTGTTTAGTTGATATCAACACAACTTGTGTTATTTTTTAACACATCCGTACATGTTTAGTTCATATCAACACAACTTGTGTTATTTTTTAACACATCCGTACATGTTTAGTTCATATCAACACAACTCAGGGCTAGATCCACAAAGAATGGATTGCACGGTGCTAATTGCACCCTTACTTACAATTCATTATGAATTGAAAATGGGGCACCCTGATGTAAACAAGACGAAAGTCTTTCTCTGGTCTGCATCCCCTTAACAGTTGTGTGTATTGAGCTGTACTGTATTGTACCCATTCTGCAATCTGTTAATAAAAATGTCAATCAATCAATCAATCACCGCGCTGAATTGTAAGTAAGGGTGCAATTAGCACCGTGCAATCCATTCTTTGTGGATCCCGCCCTCAGTGTTATGTCTCACACTTTAACACACGGTAACATCAAAATTCCAAATAGCGTATATTATATCCTCAACGTCAAATCAAATGTTTTCAGAATAAATATAAATATAACCCGTTTACAACGTCTGGGGTGTCTCTCTGATTAACCCCTCACTCACCCCGGGTGTCTCTCTGATTAACCCCTCACTCACCCCAGGTGTCTCTCTGATTAACCCCTCACTCACCCCAGGTGTCTCTCTGATTAACCCCTCACTCACCCCGGGTGTCTCTCTGATTAACCCCTCACTCACCCCAGGTGTCTCTCTGATTAACCCCTCACTCACCCCAGGTGTCTCTCTGATTAACCCCTCACTCACCCCGGGTGTCTCTACATGATTAACCCCTCACTCACCCCGGGTGTCTCTCTGATTAACCCCTCACTCACCCCAGGTGTCTCTCTGATTAACCCCTCACTCACCCCAGGTGTCTCTCTGATTAACCCCTCACTCACCCCAGGTGTCTCTCTGATTAACCCCTCACTCACCCCGGGTGTCTACATGATTAACCCCTCACTCACCCCAGGTGTCTCTCTGATTAACCCCTCACTCACCCCGGGTGTCTCTCTGATTAACCCCTCACTCACCCCGGGTGTCTCTCTGATTAACCCCTCACTCACCCCGGGTGTCTCTACATGATTAACCCCTCACTCACCCCGGGTGTCTCTACATAATTAACCCCTCACTCACCCCGGGTGTCTCTACATGATTAACCCCTCACTCACCCCGGGTGTCTCTCTGATTAACCCCTCACTCACCCCGGGTGGTTTGTCCCAACTCTGCTGAACTCGTTGTCCCAGTTTGGCTTCCCGTACAAAGTCTTCTGTTTGAGCCCTGTGATGACATCACTCTCTGCCTCGTGGTGAACTCTGAAGTGAGCAGCCTGAGAGCGAGAGAGAGAGAGAGAGGAGAGAGAGAGAGAGAGAGGGGAGAGAGAGAGAGAGAGGAGAGAGGGAGAGAGAGAGGGGAGAGAGAGAGAGAGGAGAGAGAGAGGAGAGAGAGGGGAGAGAGAGAGAGGAGAGAGGGAGAGGGGAGAGAGAGAGAGAGAGAATTCATGAACAGAAACCTTGTTTTGTTGAGACAGTCATATGATGACTGCTGTTTCATCTTTGTGGATGAAATTACATTGGAATTCAACTTAAATTTTCGTGAAGAAGATGACCTTTGACACTGAGCCCCACTGTGATGGTTTCAGCTGTCTGTCCTGACTGTGATGGTTTCAGCTGTCCTGACTGTGATGGTTTCAGCCGTCTGTCCTGACTGTGATGGTTTCAGCCGTCTGTCCTGACTGTGATGGTTTCAGCTGTCTGTCCTGACTGTGATGGTTTCAGCTGTCTGTCCTGACTGTGGTGGTTTCAGCTGTCCTGACTGTGGTGGTTTCAGCTGTCTGTCCTGACTGTGGTGGTTTCAGCTGTCTGTCCTGACTGTGATGGTTTCAGCTGTCTGTCCTGACTGTGATGGTTTCAGCTGTCTGTCCTGACTGTGATGGTTTCAGCTGTCTGTCCTGACTGTGGTGGTTTCAGCTGTCCTGACTGTGGTGGTTTCAGCTGTCTGTCCAGACTGTGGTGGTTTCAGCTGTCTGTCCTGACTGTGGTGGTTTCAGCTGTCTGTCCTGACTGTGATGGTTTCAGCTGTCTGTCCTGACTGTGATGGTTTCAGCTGTCTGTCCTGACTGTGGTGGTTTCAGCTGTCCTGACTGTGATGGTTTCAGCTGTCTGTCCAGACTGTGGTGGTTTCAGCTGTCTGTCCTGACTGTGATGGTTTCAGCTGTCTGTCCTGACTGTGATGGTTTCAGCTGTCTGTCCTGACTGTGATGGTTTCAGCTGTCCTGACTGTGATGGTTTCAGCTGTCTGTCCTGACTGTGGTGGTTTCAGCTGTCTGTCCTGACTGTGATGGTTTCAGCTGTCTGTCCTGACTGTGGTGGTTTCAGCTGTCCTGACTGTGGTGGTTTCAGCTGTCCTGACTGTGGTGGTTTCAGCTGTCTGTCCTGACTGTGGTGGTTTCAGCTGTCTGTCCTGACTGTGATGGTTTCAGCTGTCTGTCCTGACTGTGGTGGTTTCATCTGTCTGTCCTGACTGTGGTGGTTTCAGCTGTCTGTGAATGAATGAATGAATGAAAACTTTATTTAACAGATTGCAGAATGGGTACAATACAGTACGGCTCAATACATACAATTGTTAAGGGGATGCAGACCTGAGAAAGACGTTTGTCTTGTTTCCATCAGGGTCCCCCATTTTCAATTCATATAGACATATATGACATACATGACATACAGATAGTCAGTACTGCTACATCTATACATTTATGACATACCAGATTTGCAAATACAGTACTGTTTGTGATACAGAAGGAGTCAAGAAAAGGGAGTATATACATTTGACGTAGAAACTGTACATTGGAGGAGGTTGGGTGGGGGGGGTTGGGTACATTGGGATATTGACAACCATACTGGGTAATTTACATTGGAGGTGGTTGGGGGGGGGGGGGCCGGGGGGCACACTGTATAAACAAGTAACACTGTACATTGAGGGGGGGGGGGGAGGAGACACTGTACAAACAAACACAATTGTACATTGAACTATTGACAAAACCATACTAGGTAAATGACTGTACATTGGAGGGGGTTGGGTTAGGATATTTACAGGGGCCAGTGTTGAATTGCAGTCTCCCGTAGGTGTCCCTTGAGAGAGGTTTTGAAAGTGGGTAGTGATCCACATTCCTTTACAGCTTTGGGTAGGGCGTTCCACATTGATGTGGCATAATTGCGAAACGTGTTTAGTCCCTTATTTGAGCCGAATCTGGGTTTAACATGATTTGTGGAGCTCCCTCTGGTGTTGTGATCGTGGTATTCACTGACCTTTGGGAAGTATTTTGACATGTACATGGGTACCTTGGTCGTGTAGTGTATCTTGTAGACCAGGCCCATTGCAAGTTGTTCTACTCTGTCGTCTACTCTAAGCCATCCTAGGTTGTCAAAGTGGGCAGGGGTGAGGTGGGTTCAAGGAGTAAGGTCAAGCAGTAGTCTGACCAGTTTGTTTTGAGATGTTTGTAATTTTGTTTTTAGCGCCTTTGAGGTGCTTTGGTACCATGAGGTGCAAGCATAGTCGTAGTACCCCTGAATGAGTGCTCCTGCCAGAGTCTTCAGGGTGTTCTTGTTTACCAGAGAGGAGATCCGGTACAAGAATCGAGTTCGTTGGTTGACTTTTTTTATTACATTGGATGCCATTTTGTCACAGGAGAGATTAGCCTCTAGGATGGAACCCAGGTAGGTAATTTCATCTTTCCTTGTGACAATATTGTCACCCACTGTAACTGAGAAGCCGTCGGTCTTGCTGAGTTTGTTATTTGAACCGAAGAGAATGGACTCTGTTTTGCCCATGTGTAATGATAGTTTGTTATCAGCGAGCCATATGCAGATTCTGCCTAGTTCCGAGCTGAGGGTTTTTTCAACCTGTAACTTGTTCTTGTCAGAGACCAGCAGGGCTGAGTCGTCCGCAAACAGGAACAAGTTGCAGTCACAAGCTGACGACATGTCATTTGCATAAATTAGGAACAGTAGCGGTCCTAGTATGCTTCCTTGAGGAACACCACAGCTCACTGTGAGGGGGGGGGATAGGGTACCGTTTACCTCCACCATCTGTTCCCTCCCCTCAAGGTAGGATTGTGATGGTTTAAGCTGTCCTGACTGTGATGGTTTCAGCTGACTGATGGTTTCAGCTGACTGATGGTTTCAGCTGTCCTGACTGTGATGGTTTCATCTGTCTGTCCTAACTGTGATGGTTTCAGCTGTCTGTCCTGACTGTGGTGGTTTCAGCTGTCTGTCCTGACTGTGATGGTTTCATCTGTCTGTCCTGACTGTGGTGGTTTCAGCTGTCTGTCCTCGCTGTGATGGTTTCATCTGTCTGTCCTGACTGTGGTGGTTTCAGCTGTCCTGACTGTGATGGTTTCAGCTGTCTGTCCTGACTGTGATGGTTTCAGCTGTCTGTCCTGACTGTGGTGGTTTCAGCTGTCTGTCCTGACTGTGATGGTTTCAGCTGTCTGTCCTGACTGTGATGGTTTCAGCTGTCTGTCCTGACTGTGGTGGTTTCAGCCGTCTGTCCTGACTGTGGTGGTTTCAGCCGTCTGTCCTGACTGTGATGGTTTCAGCTGTCTGTCCTGACTGTGGTGGTTTCAGCCGTCTGTCCTGACTGTGGTGGTTTCAGCCGTCTGTCCTGACTGTGATGGTTTCAGCCGTCTGTCCTGACTGGTGGTTTCAGCCGTCTGTCCTGACTGTGGTGGTTTCAGCCATCTGTCCTGACTGATGGTTTCAGCCGTCTGTCCTGACTGTGATGGTTTCAGCTGTCTGTCCTGACTGTGGTGGTTTCAGCTGTCTGTCCTGACTGTGATGGTTTCAGCTGTCTGTCCTGACTGTGGTGGTTTCAGCTGTCCTGACTGTGGTGGTTTCAGCTGTCTGTCCTGACTGTGATGGTTTCAGCTGTCTGTCCTGACTGTGGTGGTTTCAGCTGTCTGTCCTGACTGTGGTGGTTTCAGCTGTCTGTCCTGACTGTGATGGTTTCAGCTGTCTGTCCAGACTGTGGTGGTTTCAGCTGTCTGTCCTGACTGTGATGGTTTCAGCTGTCCTGACTGTGGTGGTTTCAGCTGTCCTGACTGTGGTGGTTTCAGCTGTCTGTCCTGACTGTGGTGGTTTCAGCTGTCTGTCCTGACTGTGATGGTTTCAGCTGTCCTGACTGTGATGGTTTCAGCTGTCTGTCCCGACTGTGGTGGTTTCAGCTGTCTGTCCTGACTGTGGTGGTTTCAGCTGTCTGTCCTGACTGTGGTGGTTTCAGCTGTCTGTCCTGACTGTGATGGTTTCAGCTGTCTGTCCTGACTGTGATGGTTTCAGCTGTCTGTCCTGACTGTGATGGTTTCAGCTGTCTGTCCTGACTGTGGTGGTTTCAGCTGTCTGTCCTGACTGTGATGGTTTCAGCCGTCTGTCCTGACTGTGATGGTTTCAGCTGTTAGGGTCTGTTAGGGTCTGTTAGGGTCTGTTAGGGTTAGCTTGTCAGGTCTCTAGCTGTGTGTCGGACCTCGGTCTCCTTCCAGCGCGTCAGGTAGATGTTGTAGCTGAGGAAGTCCGTCATTCCCTTCTCTGTCATCTGGCCCTCCAGGGACTGCAGCAGGTCAGCGAACCACTCGAAGGCCTGGGTCTCCGGGCACAGCCAATAGAAATAGATCTGGGGGCGGGACAACAAGACAGACAGCACAAGTAAATCATGGAGTTACAGATCCAGTATCAATGTGAGGGTCTTAATGTGTATCAATGTGAGGGTCCTAATGTGTATCAATGTGAGGGTCTTAATGTGTATCAATGTGTCCTAATGTGTATCAATGTGAGGGTCTTAATGTGTATCAATGTGTCTTAATGTGTATCAATGTGAGGGTCTTAATGTGTATCAATGTGGGGTCCTAATGTGTATCAATGTGAGGGTCTTAATGTGTATCAATGTGAGGGTCCTAATGTGTATCAATGTGTCCTAATGTGTATCAATGTGAGGGTCTTAATGTGTATCAATGTGGGGTCCTAATGTGTATCAATGTGAGGGTCTTAATGTGTATCAATGTGAGGGTCCTAATGTGTATCAATGTGAGGGTCTTAATGTGTATCAATGTGAGGGTCTTAATGTGTATCAATGTGGGGTCCTAATGTGTATCAATGTGGGGTCCTAATGTGTATCAATGTGAGGGTCTTAATGTGTATCAATGTGAGGGTCCTAATGTGTATCAATGTGAGGGTCTTAATGTGTATCAATGTGAGGGTCTTAATGTGTATCAATGTGAGGGTCCTAATGTGTATCAATGTGAGGGTCCTAATGTGTATCAATGTGAGGGTCTTAATGTGTATCAATGTGAGGGTCCTAATGTGTATCAATGTGAGGGTCCTAATGTGTATCAATGTGAGGGTCTTAATGTGTATCAATGTGAGGGTCCTAATGTGTATCAATGTGAGGGTCCTAATGTGTATCAATGTGAGGGTCCTAATGTGTATCAATGTGAGGGTCTTAATGTGTATCAATGTGAGGGTCTTAATGTGTATCAATGTGAGGGTCTTAATGTGTATCAATGTGAGGGTCCTAATGTGTATCAATGTGAGGGTCTTAATGTGTATCAATGTGAGGGTCTTAATGTGTATCAATGTGTCTTAATGTGTATCAATGTGTCTTAATGTGTATCAATGTGAGGGTCTTAATGTGTATCAATGTGAGGGTCTTAATGTGTATCAATGTGTCTTAATGTGTATCAATGTGAGGGTCTTAATGTGTATCAATGTGTCTTAATGTGTATCAATGTGAGGGTCTTAATGTGTATCAATGTGAGGGTCTTAATGTGTATCAATGTGTCTTAATGTGTATCAATGTGAGGGTCCTAATGTGTATCAATGTGAGGGTCTTAATGTGTATCAATGTGAGGGTCCTAATGTGTATCAATGTGAGGGTCTTAATGTGTATCAATGTGAGGGTCCTAATGTGTATCAATGTGAGGGTCTTAATGTGTATCAATGTGAGGGTCTTAATGTGTATCAATGTGTCTTAATGTGTATCAATGTGAGGGTCTTAATGTGTATCAATGTGAGGGTCTTAATGTGTATCAATGTGTCTTAATGTGTATCAATGTGAGGGTCCTAATGTGTATCAATGTGTCTTAATGTGTATCAATGTGAGGGTCCTAATGTGTATCAATGTGAGGGTCTTACTGTGTATCAATGTGTCTTAATGTGTATCAATGTGAGGGTCCTAATGTGTATCAATGTGTCTTAATGTGTATCAATGTGAGGGTCCTAATGTGTATCAATGTGTCTTAATGTGTATCAATGTGAGGGTCCTAATGTGTATCAATGTGAGGGTCTTAATGTGTATCAATGTGAGGGTCTTAATGTGTATCAATGTGAGGGTCTTAATGTGTATCAATGTGAGGGTCTTAATGTGTATCAATGTGAGGGTCTTACACAGGGAGAGAGAGAGAGACATACACACACACATGGAGAGAGAGACAGAGAGATACATACACAGGGAGAGAGAGAGAGAGAGAGACATACACAGGGAGAGAGAGAGAGACATACACACAGGGAGAGAGAGACGGACAGAGAGACATACACAATGAGAGAGAGACAGAGAGAGAGACATACGCAGGGAGAGAGAGAGACATACACAGGGAGAGAGAGAGACATACACACACACATGGATAGAGAGACATACACAGGGAGAGAGAGAGACATACACAGGGAGAGAGAGAGAGAGAGACATACACACAGGGAGAGAGAGACGGACAGAGAGACATACACAAGGAGAGAGAGACATACACAGGGAGAGATAGAGAGACATACACACACAGGGAGAGAGAGACAGAGAGAGAGACATACACAGGGAGAGAGAGAGAGAGACATACACAGGGAGAGAGAGAGAGAGAGACATACACACAGGGAGAGAGAGAGACATACACAGGGAGAGAGAGACAGACAGAGAGACATACACAAGGAGAGAGAGAGAGGCTGTGAGTCATCTTAGCAGGTAACTCACGTAACTTCAACTGCAACAAGTAGATAAAAGCTCCTTACGTTATAATCTCAATGACTTCCTTGTTTACTTGTTGATGATGAACGGGAACGACCTCTGACCTTCTCTCTCAGCGCTGGTGAGTCACGTGGCGCTAGATTTGATGCCGGTCACGTACAGTATTTATTTACTACCACGGCTTCTGTGTTTACACTGTGAGAGGCCGAGAGGTAGCATATTAACCCTTTCACTACCACACTACAGAAGGTTAACCTTTCACTACCACACTACAGGAGGTTAAGCCTTTACTACCACACTACAGAAGGTTAAGCTTTCACTACCACACTACAGACGGTTAACCTTTCACTACCACACTACTGAAGGTTAACCTTTCACTACCACTACAGAAGGTTAACCTTTCACTACCACACTACAGAAGGTTAACATTTCACTACCACACTACAGGAGGTTAACCTTTCACTACCACACTACTGAAGGTTAACCTTTCACTACCACACTACAGAAGGTTAACCTTTCACTACCACACTACAGAAGGTTAACCTTTCACTACCACACTACAGAAGGTTAACCCTTTCACTGCCACACTACAGAAGGTTAACCTTTCACTACCACACTACAGAGGGTTAACCCTTTCACTACCACACTACAGAAGGTTAACCCTTTCACTACCACACTACAGAAGGTTAACCTTTCATTACCACACTACAGAAGGTTAACCCTTTCACTACCACACTACAGGAGGTTAAGCCTTTACTACCACACTACAGAAGGTTAACCCTTTCACTACCACACTACAGAAGGTTAACCTTTCACTACCACACTACAGAAGGTTAACCCTTTCACTACCACACTACAGAAGGTTAACCCTTTCACTACCACACTACAGAAGGTTAACCCTTTCACTACCACACTACAGAAGGTTAACCTTCCACTACCACGCTACAGAAGGTTAACCTTTCACTACCACACTACAGAAGGTTACCTTTTCACTGAGACAATACAGAAGGTTATCCCTTTCACTATCACACTACAGACTGTTAACCCTTTCACTACCACAATACAGAAGGTTAACCTTTCACTACCACACTACAGAAGGTTAACCTTTCACTACCACACTACAGAAGGTTAACCCTTTCACTACCACAATACAGAAGGTTAACCTTTCACTACCACACTACAGAAGGTTAACCCTTTCACGATCACACTACAGAAGGTTAACCTTTCACTACCACACTATGAATTACCTTTATTTATATAGCACCCTTCACAGCACGAATGCACAGGGTGCTTTACACTACAGGTTAATATAAAAACACAATAAAAACAAAATCAGAAATAAATGACAATAGACAAACAGCAGTTAAAAACAGTGAAACCAGATAGAAAAAGTAGAATAAAAGAATTTGGATAAAATCATGAGTCACTAAATTAAAACAACACTATAGAACAGTGAGGACAAGAAAAAGGCGCCTATGTGTGATCAAAAGCCTGCCTGAACAAATGTGTTTTTAGTTGTTTTTTAAAAGAGTTCTCAGAGGGGGCAGTTCGCAGGTCCAGGGGGAGAGCGTTCCAGAGCCTTGGTGCTGTCACCTCGAAGGCTCGATCACCCCTTGTTTTTAGCCTGGTCCTGGGGATCACTAGGAGGTGCTGATCGGCAGATCTGAGTGAGCGGGTGTTGGTGTAGGGATGGATGAGTTCCGTGATGTAGATAGGGGCCTGACCGTGAAGTGCTCTGAAAGTGAAAGTGAGGACTTTGAAGTGAATTCTATAGTGTACCGGGAGCCAGTGCAGGGATACCAAAATGGGAGTGATGTGACATGATTTTTTTGACCTTGTGAGTAGCCTGGCTGCAGCATTTTGGACCATTTGTAGTTTATCTGTGGATGATTTGGTGAGACAGGTGAAAAGTGAGTTGCAGTAGTCAAGCCTAGAGGAAATAAAAGCATGCACGGATAGTTCTAGTTCAGAGTGAGATATGATGGTGCGCAGTTTTGCAATGTTTCTGAGGTGAAAGAAGCAGGTGCGTGTGAGTGTTTTGACATGTTTGTCTAGGTTCATGGCCTGGTCAAAGACAACACCCAGGTTTCTCAGGTGGGGACGTATGTTGTCTTTAAGGGACCCCAAGTGAGTGGCCACTCTAGCTGCAGTCTTTTCAGCTGCTACGATCAGCACCTCCGTTTTATTTGCATTTAACTGGAGGAAGTTACTCCCCATCCAGCTCTCAATGCCTAGCAGGCACTCCTGGAGAAGGCTGAGTTTCTCCAGGTTGTCTTGTTTAAAAGAGCAGAGTAGTTGTATGTCGTCTGCGTAGCAGTGATATTTAATGCCGTGAATTTATTGATGAGGAGGCCTAGGGGAAGCATATAAATGGCAAAGAGGAGTGGTCCTAGCACCGATCCCTGTGGTACCCCACATGAGAGAGGGGTGGGGTCAGATTTAAAAGGACCCACAGCCACCGAGAACGTTCTCTCCCTCAGATAAGAGGCGAACCAGTTTAGAGCACTCCCAGAGATGCCCACCCACTCCCTGATGCCCACCCACTCCACAAAAGGATGTTGTGGTTGACCGTGTCAAACGCTGCGCTCAGGTCTAACAGGACCAGAACAGAGCATTCACCAGAGTCAGCAGACATCAGGAGATCATTGGATACTCTGAGAAGGGCAGATTCAGTGGAGTGGAGTTTGCGGAAGCCAGATTGGAATTTGTCACAGATGTTATTCTGTGACATGTGGGTGGTGAGCTGGTTGGCTACAACCTTTTCTAACACCTTTGATGCAAAGGGCAGCTTGGAGATGGGTCTGAAATGATTATGGATGGTGGGGTCTAGGTTGGGCTTTTTTAGGAGTGGCTGTACGACTGCCTCCTTAAAATAGATTGGGACAGAACCAGAGGCTAGGGATGAGTTAATGATAGTGACTAGACTGGGGCCAACAGAGCAGAAAACTTCCTTAAACATGGATGTAGGAAGGATGTCTAGGGGGCTCGAGGAGGTCTTCATGGAGGTGACTAAGATGGTGAGATCATCCAGAGAGACAGGTGAGAAATCGCTCAGGGATGCTTGAGTGGTGGGATGGAGGGGAAGGGGGGATAGAGAAGGAGTGATGTTTGCCATTATGTTTGCAACCATGGTGACAAAAAATTGAAGAAAGCGGTTACAGTCCTCATTTGACAGCACTGGTGTAGGGGGGGGGGGGGGCTGACAAGTGTGTTAATGGTTTTAAATAATACTCTGGGATTGTGCTTGTTGGATGAGATTAAATTACTGAAAAGAAGGTTAACCCTTTCACTACCACACTACAGAAGGTTAACCTTTCACTACCACACTACAGAAGGTTAACACTTTACTACCACACTACAGAAGGTTAACCCTCTCACTACCACACTACAGAAGGTTAACACTTTCACTACCACACTACAGAAGGTTAACCCTTTACTATCACACTACAGAAGGTTAACCCTTTACTATCACACTACAGGCGGTTAACCTTCTGTATTGTCGCAGTGAAAGGGTTAACCATTTGGTAGTGTGGTAGTGAAAGTGATGTAAACAAGACGAAAGTATTTCTCTGGTCTGCATCCCCTTAACAATTGTGTGTATTGAGCTGTACTGTATGCTTTACTAGTGTAAAGTACTTGAGTAATTGTACTTTGTTACAATACTTAAGTACTGTTTTGGGGGATTTGTACTTTACTCAAGTATTATTAGGTTTGTATACTTGTACTTTTACTCAATTACATTTCAGAGAAAAAAAACATACTTTTTACTCCTTACATTTAAATGCAGACCTACAAAGTACAAATCTCGCAGGTCCAACCATTTTAATTAGTATATTTGTTTCTCTGGCCGAACTAACGTTAGCGTTATTAACTTATTAATCCTGCGGTCGCACTTTATTTAAAAACAGCCAATCAAATCCCCATCAATGGAAAATTAACCCGCCCATACCCATGCTGATTGGTGCTTGTGTGAGTGTACTGTATGCTTGGTTTCATTCCAGCCTTGCCTAAACACCAGCTGATGATTTCATTAATTGGTTCACCTTTTCAACTAACTCACCTAGTTCAAATGAAAACTTGGCCCACGATGGAATGAGTTTGAGACCCCTGGTCTATCCCTTACAATACATATTTTTTTTTACTTTTACTTTTTAGTACTTAAGTACATTTCAAAGTAGAAACTTTTAGACTTTTACTCAAGTGTGTTTTAGCCAGATACTCTGACTTTTACTTGAGTATGATTTTGAGACGGTACCCATACTTTCACTTAAGTATCATTTCTGGGTACTTTTTACACCCCTGACTGTATTGTACCCATTCTGCAATCTGTTAATAAAGTTTTCAATCAATCAATCAAAAGGGTTAACCAGCTGTTTGAATGGAAAAGGTAATTCCTGGTGTACGGTGGTCATTGTCTCAAGCCCCGCCCTTCACCCCAACCTGAGCTGACTCCCAACCTGAGCTGACTCCCAACCTGAGCTGACTCCCAACCTGAGCTGACCCCAAAACCTGACCAAAGTTATCCGGCTGCGAGCTAGCCTATCTTATCACACATGAATGGAAGCGGATACGGACCATTAGCTTAAAACTTTAGGAGAGGTGTTTTGGGCCAACAGCTGGTTGGCTAGCTGGTCCGTATCCGTTTCCATTAGTTTGTGCCAAGCTAGGCTAGCTCGCAGCAGTATAGCTTTCTACTGAACACAGAGAGGAAACTGGTCTCTGTCTTCTAGTCTGACTCTGGAGAAGACGTGATGTTGGTCTCTATCTTCTAGTCTGACTCTGGAGAAGACGTGATGCTGGTCTCTATCTTCTAGTCTGACTCTGGAGAAGACGTGATGTTGGTCTCTATCTTCTAGTCTGACTCTGGAGAAGACGTGATGTTGGTCTCTATCTTCTAGTCTGACTCTGGAGAAGACGTGATGTTGGTCTCTATCTTCTAGTGTGACTCTGGAGAAGACGTGATGTTGGTCTCTATCTTCTAGTCTGACTCTGGAGAAGACGTGATGTTGGTCTCTATCTTCTAGTCTGACTCTGGAGAAGACGTGATGTTGGTCTCTATCTTCTAGTCTGACTCTGGAGAAGACGTGATGTTGGTCTCTATCTTCTAGTGTGACTCTGGAGAAGACGTGATGTTGGTCTCTATCTTCTAGTCTGACTCTGGAGAAGACGTGATGTTGGTCTCTATCTTCTAGTCTGACTCTGGAGAAGACGTGATGTTGGTCTCTATCTTCTAGTCTGACTCTGGAGAAGACGTGATGTTGGTCTCTATCTTCTAGTCTGACTGGAGAAGACGTGATGTTGGTCTCTATCTTCTAGTCTGACTCTGGAGAAGACGTGATGTTGGTCTCTATCTTCTAGTCTGACTCTGGAGAAGACGTGATGTTGGTCTCTATCTTCTGGTCTGACTCTGGAGAAGACGTGATGTTGGTCTCTATCTTCTAGTCTGACTCTGGAGAAGACGTGATGTTGGTCTCTATCTTCTAGTCTGACTCTGGAGAAGACGTGATGTTGGTCTCTATCTTCTAGTCTGACTCTGGAGAAGACGTGATGTTGGTCTCTATCTTCTAGTCTGACTGGAGAAGACGTGATGTTGGTCTCTATCTTCTAGTCTGACTCTGGAGAAGACGTGTTGTTGGTCTCTATCTTCTAGTCTGACTCTGGAGAAGACGTGATGTTGGTCTCTATCTTCTGGTCTGACTCTGGAGAAGACGTGATGTTGGTCTCTATCTTCTAGTCTGACTCTGGAGAAGACGTGATGTTGGTCTCTATCTTCTAGTCTGACTCTGGAGAAGACGTGATGTTGGTCTCTATCTTCTGGTCTGACTCTGGAGAAGATGTGATGTTGGTCTCTATCTTCTAGTCTGACTCTGGAGAAGACGTGATGTTGGTCTCTATCTTCTAGTCTGACTCTGGAGAAGACGTGATGTTGGTCTCTATCTTCTAGTCTGACTCTGGAGAAGACGTGATGTTGGTCTCTATCTTCTAGTCTGACTCTGGAGAAGACGTGATGCTGGTCTCTATCTTCTAGTCTGACTCTGGAGAAGACGTGATGTTGGTCTCTATCTTCTAGTCTGACTCTGGAGAAGACGTGATGCTGGTCTCTATCTTCTAGTCTGACTCTGGAGAAGACGTGATGTTGGTCTCTATCTTCTAGTCTGACTCTGGAGAAGACGTGATGTTGGTCTCTATCTTCTAGTCTGACTCTGGAGAAGACGTGATGTTGGTCTCTATCTTCTAGTCTGACTCTGGAGAAGACGTGATGTTGGTCTCTATCTTCTAGTCTGACTCTGGAGAAGACGTGATGTTGGTCTCTATCTTCTAGTCTGACTCTGGAGAAGACGTGATGTTGGTCTCTATCTTCTAGTCTGACTCTGGAGAAGACGTGATGTTGGTCTCTATCTTCTAGTCTGACTCTGGAGAAGACGGTAAGCATGTTTCCCATACTGTTCCAGGTTAACCACCTTCTTGGTGAAGACCTGCTGGTTGCTGTGGATGGGTTAGGGTTAGGGTTAGGGTTCCTCTCCTCACCTTCTTGGTGAAGACCTGCTGGTTGTTCTGGATGTGTTTGTACCACACCGACTTCAGGATGGAGGCGAAGGGAGTGACTCCGATCCCGGCACCCACCAGCATCACCACCTCGTAGCCGAACACGTCCTCGCTGGCCGTGCCGAACGGGCCGTCGATCGCCATCCTGCCAAGGGTTATCTTTTATTTCTCTTTCTATTTACTTAGAGACATTTATGGACGCATTACAAACATGTTGACAGATAAACATTACAAACATGTTGACAGATAAAGTACTACATGTTAACAGACATATATATATATATATATATATATATATATATATATATATATATATATATCTAGTATATACATATATATACTGTATATATTAATATATTATATTAGTGGGCAATATTATTGTTTATGATATCTTATATTATTATTATTATTATTTCTACTATTATCTTCTTCCTGCTTCTACCTCCCCTCCCCTGTTGCCATGACGTCCGGAGGGTTTCCCCAAGTTGCACTTTGAGCTGCAATTGTTAATCAATAAAGGAGCACTTGATTCGACTTGACTTGAAATAGCTGTAACCAGTTGTGAAGCACTTTGAGCTGCAGTTTCTGTATGAAAGGTGCTCTACAAATAACGTTTATTATTATTATATTATTATAACCAGGTAAACAGTGATTATTGCCAGGGAAGTCCTTTTAAACCCTTAAACTCCCATTTCTGCAAGGAGGTTGAATCACAGAGTCAGAGACAAGTGAGAGAAGAGAGAGAAGAGAGAGAAGAGAGAGAAGAGAGAAATCACACCACAGGCTTCTCTGTTTTTTTTTCTACCTTTTCTCCTCCTTTTTTCTGTATTTTTCTCCCATCCCAATTTCGTCGTTATGCCAATTCCCCCCTCCCCTTCCTGGTCGTTGCACGCATTTGCCCCCCACTTGCCGGTCTAGGGAGGGTTGAAGTCTATCACATGCCTCCTCCGATACATGTGGAGACAGCCAGCCGCTTCTTTTCACCTGGCAGCAAGGACTCTCACTGGGGGAGCGTAACGCATGGGAGGATCACACTACCTTCACCAGTTCCCTCCCTCGCTGTGCAGGCGCCCTGACCGACCTGAAGGAGTCGCTGTTTACAACGACCAGGACACACACCCCACCGGCTTCCCACCCACTGACAATTGTGTTAGTATGGACGACCGACCAAGCCGGAGGTACCGCTGACAGCTGGATTCGATACCAGTGTCTCTGCGGTGGTAGGCAGACGCTTAGTCCGCTGCGCTACCCGACCGCCCCCACACAGGCTTCTCTGTTGAAATCTGTGGCTGTTGTGGAGAAAACTGTGAACTTTCAAACCTCTGGTAACTTCCCTTTTGTTTTGCAAGGACACTATAAAAGAAGGAAGGGTTGTCCCGTCAGAGCACCAGCGTTTTATACCAAGGAAAATATTAAAGAAGGAAGGGACATCACGTCAAAATACCAACGTTCTAGACCAAGGAAACTATTAAAGAAGGAAGAGTCATCACATCAGAACACCAGCGTTCTGTACAGAATGATGAATATTCTACATCTATACTTACACAATAATGAATATTCTACATCTATAGTTACACAATATTGAATATTCTACATCTATAGTTACACAATAATGAATATTCTACATCTATAGTTACACAATATTGAATATTCTACATCTATGGTTACAGAATAATGAATATTCTATATATAGTTACAGAATAATGAATATTCTACATCTATGGTTACACAACAATGAATATATATATATATATATATATATATATATATATATATATATATATATATATTATGTAACTATATATATATATATATATATATATATATATATATATATATATATATATATATATATATATATATATATATATATATAGTTACAGAATAAAGACTATTCTACATCTATGGTTACAGAATAATTAATATTCTATATATAGTTACACAATAATGAATGTGGTCTGAAGGACCTGCCCTCCCTGACCCCTGACCCCTGACCCCCCTGACCTACTTGGGCATCCCCCAGGCCTCCTGTGGCCCCGGCTTGTCCCCCCCGCAGGCCTCGTAGAGCCCCTGGGTCCAGTCCCCCGCGATGCGGATGTGGACGCTGAAGTGGTCCTCCTCGGGGGCGGAGGTCAGGGTGAAGGGGTGCCACTCCAGCCGGGAGACAGAGGGGCACTGCATGAACACGTACTGACCCACCTCCATCCTGAAGCCCTTCCTCTTCATCTGGAGCTCCAGTGTCTTCGAGGGGTGCATGACCACCTGGAGAGGAGGAGAGGAGGAGGGGGGGAGAGGAGGGGGGAGGAGAGGGGGGGGAGGAGAGAGGAGGGGGGAGGAGAGGAGAGGAGAGGGGAGAGGAGGGGGGGGAGGAGGGGAGAGGAGGGGGGAGGAGAGGAGAGAGGAGGGGGGAGGAGAGGAGAGGAGAGGAGAGAGGAGGGGGGAGGAGAGGAGGGGGGGGAGGAGGGGAGAGGGGAGGAGGAGGGGGGAGGAGAGGAGAGAGGAGGGGGGGGGGGAGGAGGGGGGGGAGGAGGGTAGAGGAGGAGTGGGGAGGGGGGAGGAGAGGAGAGAGGAAGGGGGAGGAGAGGAGAGAGGAGGGGGGAGGAGAGGAGGGGGGAGGAGAGGAGAGGAGAGAGGAGGGGGGGGGGAGGAGAGGAGAGGGGGGGGGAGAGGAGGGGGGAGGAGAGGGGGGGGAGGAGAGAGGAGGGGGGAGGAGAGGAGGGGGGGAGGAGGGGAGAGGGGAGGAGGAGGGGGGAGGAGAGGAGAGGAGAGGAGGGGGGAGGAGAGGAGAGAGGAGAGGAGAGGAGAGGAGGGGGGAGGAGAGGAGAGGGGAGGAGGAGGGGGGAGGAGAGGAGAGGAGAGAGGAGGGGGGAGGAGGAGAGGGGAGGAGAGAGGAAAGGAGAGGAGAGGAGAGGAGAGGAGAGAAGAGAAGAGGAGAGGTGATGAGGACAGTTTATCACAATTTATCTTCACAATTCTGAGCATCTGGAGAAGGTTCCTTATTGAGACAGTAGGAAGGCTGAGAGGGAGACAGAGTAGAGGAGACACAGGAGAGAAGGTTCTTTATTGAGACAGTAGGAAGGCTGAGAGGGAGACAGAGTAGAGGAGACACAGGAGAGGAGGTTCTTTAGTGAGACAGTAGGAAGGCTGAGAGGGAGACAGAGTAGAGGAGACACAGGAGAGAAGGTTCTTTATTGAGACAGTAGGAAGGCTGAGAGGGAGACAGAGTAGAGGAGACACAGGAGAGAAGGTTCTTTATTGAGACAGTAGGAAGGCTGGGAGGGAGACAGAGTAGAGGAGACACAGGAGAGAAGGTTCTTTATTGAGACAGTAGGAAGGCTGAGAGGGAGACAGAGTAGAGGAGACACAGGAGAGAAGGTTCTTTAGTGAGACAGTAGGAAGGCTGAGAGGGAGACAGAGTAGAGAAGGTTCTTTATTGAGACAGTAGGAAGACTGAGAGGGAGACAGAGTAGAGGAGACACAGGAGAGAAGGTTCTTTATTGAGACAGTAGGAAGGCTGAGAGGGAGACAGAGTAGAGGAGACACAGGAGAGAAGGTTCTTTATTGAGACAGTAGGAAGGCTGAGAGGGAGACAGAGTAGAGGAGACACAGGAGAGAAGGTTCTTTAGTGAGACAGTAGGAAGGCTGAGAGGGAGACAGAGTAGAGAAGGTTCTTTAGTGAGACAGTAGGAAGGCTGAGAGGGAGACAGAGTAGAGGAGACACAGGAGAGAAGGTTCTTTATTGAGACAGTAGGAAGGCTGAGAGGGAGAGAGAGTAGAGGAGACACAGGAGAGAAGGTTCTTTATTGAGACAGTAGGAAGGCTGAGAGGGAGACAGAGTAGAGGAGACACAGGAGAGAAGGTTCTTTAGTGAGACAGTAGGAAGGCTGAGCGGGAGACAGAGTAGAGGAGACACAGGAGAGAAGGTTCTTTATTGAGACAGTAGGAAGGCTGAGAGGGAGACAGAGTAGAGGAGACACAGGAGAGAAGGTACTTTATTGAGACAGTAGGAAGGCTGAGCGGGAGACAGAGTAGAGGAGACACAGGAGAGAAGGTTCTTTATTGAGACAGTAGGAAGGCTGAGAGGGAGACAGAGTAGAGGAGACACAGGAGAGAAGGTTCTTTATTGAGACAGTAGGAAGGCTGAGAGGGAGATAGAGTAGAGGAGACACAGGAGAGAAGGTTCTTTATTGAGACAGTAGGAAGGCTGAGAGGGAGACAGAGTAGAGGAGACACAGGAGAGAAGGTTCTTTATTGAGACAGTAGGAAGGCTGAGAGGGAGACAGAGTAGAGGAGACACAGGAGAGAAGGTTCTTTATTGAGACAGTAGGAAGGCTGAGAGGGAGACAGAGTAGAGGAGACACAGGAGAGAAGGTTCTTTAGTGAGACAGTAGGAAGGCTGAGAGGGAGACAGAGTAGAGGAGACACAGGAGAGAAGGTTCTTTATTGAGACAGTAGGAAGGCTGAGAGGGAGACAGAGTAGAGGAGACACAGGAGAGAAGGTTCTTTATTGAGACAGTAGGAAGGCTGAGAGGGAGACAGAGTAGAGGAGACACAGGAGAGAAGGTTCTTTAGTGAGACAGTAGGAAGGCTGAGAGGGAGACAGAGTAGAGGAGACACAGGAGAGAAGGTTCTTTATTGAGACAGTAGGAAGGCTGAGAGGGAGACAGAGTAGGGGAGACACAGGAGAGAAGGTTCTTTATTGAGACAGTAGGAAGGCTGAGAGGGAGACAGAGTAGAGGAGACACAGGAGAGAAGGTTCTTTAGTGAGACAGTAGGAAGGCTGAGAGGGAGACAGAGTAGAGGAGGCACAGGAGAGAAGGTTCTTTATTGAGACAGTAGGAAGGCTGAGAGGGAGACAGAGTAGGGGAGACACAGGAGAGAAGGTTCTTTATTGAGACAGTAGGAAGGCTGAGAGGGAGACAGAGTAGAGGAGACACAGGAGAGAAGGTTGTGGCAGGATCTGATCCTAGGTCAACAGTGGTACATGTGGTTTCAGAGGCGGGGGTCACATAGGAGTGCAGGATCTGATCCCAGGCCAGCAGGGGAACATGAGGTCACACAGGAGTGAAGCAGGAGACTCACCTTGGTGATGACCACTTTCTGATGGGATCTGAAGCGGACAAGCCTCTCACAAACATACAGGATCATAGGTCCGACCACCCACTTCCACGTCTGGAGAAGGAGAGGAGAGGAGAGGGGATGGGAGGGGAGGAGGAGAAGAGAAGAGAAGAGAGGAGAGGAGAGGAGAGGAGAGGAGAGGATAGGAGGGGAGAGGGGAGGAGAGAGGAGGAGAGGAGAGGAGAGGAGAGGAGAGGGGATGGGAGGGGAGGAGGAGAAGAGAAGAGAGGAGAGGAGAGGAGAGGAGAGGAGAGAGGAGGAGAGGAGAGAGGAGGAGAGGAGGAGAGGAGAGGAGAGAGAGGAGAGAGGAGAGGAGAGGAGAGAAGAGAAGAGAAGAGAGAGAGGGAGAGGAGAGGAGAGGAGAGGAGAGGAGAGGAGAGGAGAGGAGAGGAGAGGAGAGGAGAGAGAGGGGAGAGGAGAGGAGAGAATAGAGTAGAGTAGAATATAATACAGTAGAGTCGAGTAAGCAGGGGTTCCCAACGTTTTCAGGCCGCGACCCCCGAAATAACAGTGTCAGAGAGCCGCGACCCCCACTATTATAGGAGGTATTACATATTTTATTAAATTTTTTTAATGTAAATTATAAACGTTTATTTTAATTTTTTTTATATAAATGGAAATGTATGGTTAAAACATGCACACGTTCAAACGCACACACACTAATAAGCATTGGAGGCTTTAACCAGGGCCGGACTGGGGAAATCATTCAGGCCAGGAAATATAGTGCAGAATATAGCCCCAGTCAGGCCACTGTTTAAGCAGGGGGTCCTGGGGAAATATATATAATATTATTATATATTTTTTAAACCATTTGGCGACCCCCCCCCCCCCCCCCCCACGGCGGCTCGCGACCCCCACTTTGGGAACCCCTGGAATAGAATAGAATAGAGGGGAATAGAATACAGTAGAGTACAGTACAGTAGAATACAGTATCAGTAGAATACAGTATAATACAGTACAGTATAATACAGTAGAGTAGAGTACAGTAGAGTACAGTAGAGTCCAGTACAGTAGAATACAGTATAATACAGTACAGTAGAGTAAAGTAGAATATAGTAGAGTACAGTAGAGCACAGTACAGTAGAATACAGTACAGTAGAGTACAGTAGAATACAGTAGAGTACAGTAGAGCACAGTACAGTATAATACAGTAGAGTAGAGTACAGTAGAGTACAGTAGAGTCCAGTACAGTAGAATACAGTATAATACAGTACAGTCGAGTACAGTAGAATACAGTAGAGTACAGTAGAGCACAGTACAGTAGAATACAGTAGAGTACAGTACAGTAGAATAATACAGTACAGTATAATACAGTACAGTATAATACAGTAGAGTACAGTACAGTAGAATACAGTATCAGTAGAATACAGTATAATACAGTACAGTATAATACAGTAGAGTACAGTACAGTAGAATACAGTATAATACAGTACAGTATAATACAGTAGAGTACAGTACAGTAGAGTACAGTAGAATACAGTATCAGTAGAATACAGTATACTACAGTAGAGTACAGTACAGTAGAATACAGTATAATACAGTACAGTATAATACAGTAGAGTACAATACAGTAGAATACAGTACAGTAGAATACAGTAGAGTACAGTACAGTAGAATACAGTAGAGTACAGTACAATAGAATACAGTAGAGTACAGTACAGTATAATACAGTAGAATAGTACAGTAGAATACAGTATACTAGTACAGTACAGTATAATACAGTATAATACAGTACAGTAGAATACAGTAGAATAGTACAGTACAGTAGAATACAGTAGAGTACAGTCGAATACAGTACAGTACAGTACAATACAGTAGAATACAGTACAGTAGAATACAGTAGAATACAGTAGAGTACAGTACAGTAGAATACAGTAGAGTACAGTACAGTAGAATACAGTAGAGTACAGTACAGTAGAATACAGTAGAGTACAGTAGAGTACAGTACTTGACTCACCATGGGGGGGTTCCCAGCAAACTTGGGCACAGGGCAGAAGGTAGCGTTCTCGCCCCAGGTCTCGAAGAGGTCGGCGCACTGCAGGGGGTCACTGTCCCGCAGGCTTTCGGGGGTCTGTCCTCGAACGAGCCGCCTGCGCTCCAGCAACGCAGCAGAAACCTCGTTATTCACACATTCATCACATTTAGATCCGATTACGTCCACATGTGTTGTCATCGTACAGCGATAAGGAGTTGGCCTCTGACCAGAGGTAACGGTGATGCATGTTTGTCTGGGTGCCAGGGTGGCACACCACGTAACGCACTGCGGTGCAACGCAGACGTCCCGGGTTCGACTCCCGCATGTCCCCCCCCCCCATATCGCCTCCCATCCTTCCTCTCTGCCGGACTTGTCCAGTAAACCAATACAAATCGACCAAAAAGTAAGCAATAAAGTAAGGTTCAAGTTTCAAGTTCAAGTTTCTTTATTAGTCGTCATACAGAAGTACAGAATACTTTTATACAAAATGCTTCTTTCTGTTACGCTCCAGAGACTGTGCTAGACAAAAATAGATAAGTATAAAATAAAATAAGTATAGCAAGTATAAAATAGAAGTCACGTACGTAGACACAAGTGTTCAGTATGTACATATGTACAATGTTCAATGCAGAGTAGAAGTAACGGAGTTACCATACAATATACTATACAATATACTAATATACAATATACTATATAGTGCAAAGGAGAAATGGGATGAGGTACAATTTACAGTAAGGTGTACTGAGGTATGGGTTGTAGTGCAAATTCTTTACCAATAAATATAAAGTGTGTCTAGGTGTTCTAAAGTGTGTAGAGTGGGTGCTGCAGTGAGTTGTTTGTTTAAAGTGAGTGTGTGCGTGTGGATGTGTGTGCTGTGAGTGCATTTGATGGTTGTTACATAGTGTTATTGTTCGTTGAGCAGCCTGATGGCCTGGGGATAGAAGCTTCTTCTGAGTCTCTCTGTGCTTGCCATGAGACTCCGGTATCGCTTGCCTGACCGCAGCAGTTCAAAGAGGCAATTGTTTGGGTGGCTGGAGTCCTTGATGATTCTCTTAGCCTTACCCATGCACCGCTTGTTGTAAATGTTCTGGAGAGTGGGAAGCCCCCCTCCAATTGTGCGTTCGGCTGAACGTGTCACTCTCTGTAGTCTGCTACGGTCTTGTGCGGTGCTATTCCCAAACCAGGAGGTGATGTTGCCAGTCAGGATGCTCTCTATTGTACATGAGTAGAAGTTCTTGAGGATCTTCTGACTGACTTGGAACTTCCTTAGGCGCCTGAGGAAGTAGAGGCGTTGTTGTGCCTTTTTCACTACACTGTCAATGTGTGTGGTCCATGTCAAGTCCTCGGATATGTGGGCTCCGAGGTATTTAAAACTGATCACTCTCTCAACCGGTGCCCCGTCGATGCTGAGGGGGCTGTAGTCCCTGACCCCCGACCTCCTAAAGTCCACAATCATCTCCTTTGTTTTGCTGACGTTCAGGGAGAGGCTGTTCTCTTGACACCATCCCGCTAGGACCTTGACCTCTTCCATGTAGGCCGTTTGCAGAGATCAGGCCCACCACTACTGTGTCGTCAGCTAATTTGATGATTGTGTTGTTGTTCCGCTGTGCCACACAGTCATGTGTGTACAGGGAGTAGAGGATGGGACACAGAACACAGCCCTGGGGGGCCCCAATGTTGAGGGTGATGGATGAGGAGGTGCAGTTGCCTGCTCTCACCAAGTCCAAGACCCACTGGCAGAGGTCATAGTTCAAGCCCAGGTCCCTGAGCTTGGCTATGAGTTTGGAGGGGACTATGGTATTGAATGCTGAGCTGTAGGTAGTAAGCAATACTGGTATAACTAGTAAGAGTAGGTATGGGGAGAGATATGGATATAATATAGGCATGTATACAGGTCTGTGAACAGGGATATATATATTAGGGATGGCCATTTTAAAGTAAAATCCAGATTGATTGATCGCATGCTAAATACTCAAGTGATCGTGTATTACTCGATTTTTTTTTTTAATATATATTTTTTTTTGCTTAATTTTGTTCATTCACGTATATGTTTAAGGAAACCAACAAACAGTTATAATCTTACACATACATGTGAAACAAATATGTAAAAAATTATTATTATTAATTAAATCCAATTTAAATCCATAAAAATTATTAATAATTTAAGATCGATTTTTCTCATAGCTACAAGTAATCGATAACTCACGCCCATCGCTAATATATATATGCAGACATTTACATTTAGTCATTTAGCTGAACGCTTTTATACAAAGCGATTTACAAGTTGTGTACAACAAGTCAGCAGGAAGGGCACAACTCTATCAGCTGAGAGTCAGTGGTATTATATAACCCTAACCCTAACCCAAGTCATCAGGAAGGGCACAACTCTATCAGCTGAGAGTCAGTGGTATTATATAACCCTAACCCTAACCCAAGTCATCAGGAAGGGCACAACTCTATCAGCTGAGAGTCAGTGGTATTATTTGTCAAATAGTGTTGAACTTGAGTACAGTCTCTGTTACACTCTGAGTGCATAGTAGTATAGACATATTAGCATGATAGGTTGTAGTATAACAACCCTAACCCACCCCTACCATGTATGTGTATGTGTATGTATATGTGTGTGTATATGTGTGTGTGTGTGTGTGTGTGTGTGTGTGTGTGTGTGTGTGTGTGTGTGTGTGTGTGTGCCTCCCACTCACCCTGCTCCGTGGAACACGAGGCCGATGAAGAAGATGATGAAGAGGTGGTGAGTGAACCAGAAGACCTCGAAGTAGGACCGGCGGATGACCTCCATGGAGGAGGTGATGATGAGGACGAGGGCCAGGGTGATGGCCACGCCCGTCAGCCCGGCCACGGTGGTGAAGAGCACGACGGTGGGGTTCTGGGGGGGCATGACGTGAAAACAGTGACCTCTAGGGGCCCTGTGTGGTATCAACTCTGTTATTGTCTGGATTAGCGTTAGCCACACCTCTATTCACACTATAATACCTTACTATAGAGCTATAATATCTATATTTATACACAACACAACACAACACAACATAACATAACAAAATATAACAAAATATAAAACAATATAATATAACACAATATAACATAACATAACAACATAACATAACAAAATATAACATAACATAATATAACACAATATAACATAACATAACAACATAACATAACAAAATATAACATAACATAATATAACACAATATAACATAACATAACAACATAACATAACACAATATAACATAACATAATATAACACAATATAACATAACATAACAACATAACATAACAAAATATAACATAACATAATATAACACAATATAACATAACATAACAACATAACATAACAAAATATAACATAACATAATATAACACAATATAACATAACATAACAACATAACATAACAAAATATAACATAACATAACATAACACAATATAACATAACATAACAGCATAACACAATATAATTAAGCGACTCAGTTAACACAATCTCTGCCACGCAATATGAGCATCTTATAGCTCAGACGCCAGCGCTGTAAACGATGGGAGTCGCTCACCTTGTTTGCAGGGCTATAACTTTTTAAATAGTATAGCTATATCTGCATTACTACGGCCCATTCCACATCGGGTATCTATCGTTCAAGATGTGGGAACGTTATATTTTTCCATTCATACATTGTCGTTTTATACCGTCGTGAATATAAGTATAGTTTTAGAGTGGTCTGCGGTCATTCCTAGAACGCGAGTTATAGGCCCAGATGCATATTATACTTAATCGATTGGCATTTCGTCAGGGCGGCTACGTGGCGTAGTGGGCAAGGCGCTCGCCACGAATGCAGAGACGCTGTTCGATCCCAGCGCTCCACATTGCTTTCAGTTTAGCTGGTCGTCCACAGTAATACACATTGGCCGTATTACGGGGAGGGAAACTGATGGGTGGGGATCGGGCGTTGTGGACAGCGACTCCTACAGGTCGGTTGGTGCGCCTGCGCAGTAGAATCAGGAAGTGTCGGGGGCAGCGTGAGCCTCCCACGCGTTACTCCTCGCCACTGAGAGATCAAGCTGCGCAGGTGAAAAGATGCGACTGCTGTTACCTCAAGTACCGGAGGGGACTTGTGCTATGTATGACTTAGTCCACATTGCAGCCGGCTTGTGGGAGGCAAGAAACAGCGTCCGTGACAGGGGAGGGTTGAATTGGATGATACGAAATTGGGATGGGAGAAAAATATAGAAAATGGGAGAAAAAGTGGATAAAAAAAATCGATTGGCATTTCGTCCCTATACACGCTACAATTAAAATTTCAAATGCATATGATCGGTATATATTATGTTCCATCATGCATGAAGGAAATGGGGGGGGGGGGTCGTTTCTGATTAATTGATTGTCAATAACGCTTTCTTTAGTACAACCCCATACGCTGATCAGATCGTTTGCAATGAAAGAAATGGACAATCAAGCTGGAATTAACGATAGATTCCTCTTACCTCGGGCCGATGATACTGGAGGCAGAATATTCCAATTATTTGATTGCCATCTGCTAGATCCTTTCTCCGTTTGCCCGACGCCATAAACTCAAAAAGCATATTGATTCTTGCGTCTCGAAGTCGATTCAATGCACTCGAGTGTGTATCTGGATTCACGTTACAAGAAAACTGAGCCCGGAAGACATTCACTGACCCAACCTTCCCGTAGAAAGTGAGTGCAACATCGCCCGAAATCCACCAGGCGGCGGTATCGGGCCGTTGCAATATCAGACAGAGCGCCAGAGTTTGCACAGCTTTGCTGGATGAATTATGAATGGCATTAGCAAGGGCGGTCAGGTGGCGTAGCGGAGATTGCGTTCGTATCCAGCTCACAGCTCCGGCGTTGTCACCAGCTTGGCTGGCCGTTCACACTAATACAATTGGCAGTATTAGAGGGTGGGAGAGCTGGCGGGGTGGGTCCGGGTCGTTGTAAACAGCGACTCCTACAGTTCGGTCGGGCGCCTGCTCAGCGCGGATAGGATCTAAGGGGGGTAGTGTGATCCTTCCACACGTTACACCCTCTCAGTGAGAGTCCGCGCTGCCAGGTGAAGAGAAGCGGTTGATTGGCTAGACGTGTGTCGGAGGAAGCATGTGGTAGCCTCCACTCTCCCAGACCGACTGTGGGGGGTAAGTGCGCAGCGACCAGGAAGGGGATTGGGTATTGGCATAACGACTAACATTGGGAAGGAGAAAATCAGAGGAAAAAAAAAGGAGGGGGAAAAGATAAAAAAATAAAATGAATGGCATTAGCGAATAAAAGAAATACGATCACTATAACGAGTTAACTGGTTCTTGGCGCAGGATGTGTTAAGTGACTTGGCGACACCACGGCAGGACTGGAGACTGGACCTGGACCTGTCAGAGAGTGGACTCCACTGACCGTCTGGCCGCTCCGGATGGGGTTCAGGAAGGAGGCGTGTCCGCGTCTCCGATCTGGGACAGCACCAAGGGCAGCCGGCTGCTGCTGCGCTCCAGCTGGGCGTCCAGGAAGTACTCGAAGTTGAAGAGGTGGGCGACGATGTGGACGGCTGCGGGACGGAGAGGAGGAGAAGAAGAGAGGACAGGAAGTGGACAGGAAGTGGACAGGAAGTGGAGGTTTAGTAAGAAAACCATGTTGATGAGGACATCTCTCCACAGAGTAGTGAAGACACCTCTCTCTCTCTCTCTCTCTCGCTCTCTCTCTCTCTCTCTCTCTCTCTCTCTTCCTCTCTCTCTCTCTCTCTCTCTCTCTCTCTCCTCTCTCTCTCTCTCTCTCTCTCTCCCTCTCTCTCTCTCTCTCTCTCTCTCTCTCTCCCCCTCTCTCTCCCTCTCTCTCTCTCTCTCTCTCTCTCTCACCCTGTGTGTGTGCGTGTGTGTGTGAGTGTGTGTATGGGTGTGTGTGTGTGCGGGTGAGTGTGTGGTGTGTGTGTTGTTTTATGAAGATGCCGTGAGTTTGTTGTGTCTCTACTGACTGTTTTTAGTTGACATGTTTTAATAAGAACATCAAAGTCAAAGTCTCTCCCTATCTCTCTCCCTCTCCCCTCCCCCTCTCCCTCTCTCTCTCTCTCTCTCTCTCTCTCTCTCTCTATCTCTCTCCCTCTCGCTCTCTCTCTCTCTCTCTCTCTCTCTCTCTCTCTCTCTCTCTCTCTCTCTCTCTCTCTCTCTCTCTCTCTCATCATCATTATTAACATACAGCACCTCATTACTTAATCATTATTAACATACAGCACCTCATGACCTCCTGGGTACTTGATTGTTTTCATTGTGCCTGTAAAGTAGTGTAGAATAATCCCACCTGTGTGAAAGGCGATCATGTAGGCCACCAGCTTGTGGAAGGTGATGTTTTTGTCCAGTTGACGGGCAGCCGTACGACTACAACACTGAAGCAGAAGACAGTTCATTAGAACAAGTAATGCATCATGCGTAGATTCCCAGAGATTCCCTATAGGAAGCTAAACAGTTACGGTTGTAAACAATATGTTAATAATAATAATAATAATAATAATAATAAAATAATAATAATAATAAGAGAGAGAAGAGCGAGAGCGAGAGAGAGAGAGAGAGAGAGAGAGAGAGAGAGGAGAGAGAGAGAGAGAGAGAGAGAGAGAGGGAGAGAGAGAGGAAAAAGAGAGAGAGAGAGAGAGAGAGAGAGAGAGAGAGAGAGAGAGAGAGAGAGAGAAGAGAGAGAGGAGAGAGAGAGAGAGAGAGGAGAGAGAGAGAGAGAGAGAGAGAGAGAGAGAGAGCAGAGAGAGAGAGAGAGAGAATGAGAGAGAGAGATCATTTATGATAAATGTTTTATTTAAATTGTTTGGTTACCAGTGCTCTCAAAAGGAACAGTTTCAGTGGAATACTGGTGTGTATGTTCAAGTTCAAGTTCAAGTTCTTTAATAGTTGTCATACAGAAGTACAGAATACTTTCATACAAAATGCTTCTTACTGTTACGCTCCAGGAGACTGTGCTAGACAAGATAGTATCAAATAACATAATAACATAATATAGCATGAATTTAGAAGAAGAAAATGAGGTCACAGTGTTCGGTATAGACATATGTACAATGTTCTGAGTTACCATATAATATACAATACACAATACTATGCAGTGTACTAATGTACAGTACTTCCAGTGCAAAGCAGAAATGGGATGAGGTACAATTTTAGGTACAATTTACAGTAAGGTGTACGAGTTGTAGTGCAATCCTTCATCCATAAATATAAAGTGTGGGAGTGGGTGCTACAGTGTGTTTGTTTAAGTGGGTGT
>NW_028172863.1:914979-942479 GCF_963971535.1 Notolepis coatsorum | reverse complement strand
TCACCCCAGCACCAGACTCACCCCCAGCAGCAGACTCACCCCCAGCAGCAGACTGACCCCCAGCACCAGACTCACCCCCAGCAGACTCACCCCCAGCAGCAGACTCACCCCCAGCAGCAGACTCACCCCAGCAGACTCACCCCCAGCACCAGACTCACCCCCAGCAGCAGACTCACCCCAGCACCAGACTCACCCCCAGCAGACTCACCCCCAGCAGCAGACTCACCCCCAGCAGACTCACCCCCAGCAGCAGACTCACCCCCAGCAGACTCACCCCCAGCAGCAGACTCACCCCCAGCAGCAGACTCACCCCCAGCAGACTCACCCCCAGCAGCAGACTCACCCCCAGCAGCAGACTGACCCCCAGCACCAGACTCACCCCCAGCACCAGACTCACCCCAGCACCAGACTCACCCCCAGCAGACTGACCCCAGCAGCAGACTCACCCCCAGCAGCAGACTCACCCCCAGCAGCAGACTCACCCCCAGCAGCAGACTCACCCCCAGCAGCAGACTCACCCCCAGCAGCAGACTCACCCCCAGCACCAGACTCACCCCCAGCAGCAAACTCACCCCCAGCACAGACTCACCCCCAGCAGACTGACCCAGCAGCAGACTCACCCCCAGCAGACTGACCCAGCAGCAGACTCACCCCCAGCAGCAGACTCACCCCCAGCAGCAGACTCACCCCCAGCACCAGACTCACCCCCAGCAGACTCACCCCCAGCAGACTGACCCAGCACCAGACTCACCCCCAGCAGACTGACCCAGCAGCAGACTCACCCCCAGCAGCAGACTCACCCCCAGCAGCAGACTCACCCCCAGCAGACTGACCAGCAGCAGACTCACCCCCAGCAGACTGACCCAGCAGCAGACTCACCCCCAGCAGACTGACCCAGCAGCAGACTCACCCCCAGCAGCAGACTCACCCCCAGCACCAGACTCACCCCCAGCAGACTGACCCAGCAGCAGACTCACCCCCAGCAGGACTCGGGTGTAGAACCAGCGCTCCGTGAGGAAGGCCAGGTAGAAATGAACAAACAGGAAGACGTTGATGCCCAGCCAGACCAGCTGGAAGAAAAACACATTCCAGAGTATTAATAATAACACTGATAATAATTATTATAATGATAATGATGATAATAACACTGATGATAATAATCATAATAATAGTAACCATAATAATAATTGTCATGATTATGATTATTATATTAACATATTTGGCGCCAGATCGGAGATAAGTTGGGTTAACTCACCATGCGTTGGACACCAGACCCGAGATATCTCGGGTTTTGGTCGTTTTTTCTTTTATTCAATATTTTTATTTATTATTCATCCACTGACCTCGGTGTTGCCATAGGAAAGGATTTTGAGATCGCCAAAGTGCAATACTGGCCGCATCCTGCCAGATGGCAGTGTTGCCCACCCTTTGAAACCTTATATCTCACCCTGTGTTACGGTTAAATCCCTCCGGGCGCTAGATTTAGACGGAGCCGAGTAAAATCGCTTCATCCAACCACTTCAAAACGCATCTGGCACACTCGATCCATAAGTTGTGCCAAATTATGTCCGGGACCAGATGGACATCAATACTGGAAATCGCGATCAGACAATTGGAATATTCTTTTTGGAATACCCCCGGCCAAAGGTAAGGACTATCTGACATCAATTCCAGCTTGATCGTACAATGTTTTCATATTGATCCAGTTGATCAGTGTCTGTAGTGTTCAACACAAATGCCGTTACTGGCGATCAGAGCATCAAAAAGACCCCCCCCTCTTTCATGCATTCATGAGGAAACATAATACCTATTATATACATTTGATTTGGAAATAGTAGCGTGTCCAGGCAAGAAACGCCAACGCTTATAGTAGAATACATGTAGCGCCCTATAACTCGCCTTTTCAGGAATTATCCCGGATTTCTCCTAAACTATACTATACTATACTATACTATAAACTATAACTATACGCGCAAACGTATGCATAAAAAAATTATCAATTTTTTTCATGTTTGACGGAAGAAAGTCACTGTCAAATGACTACAGTATTGTCTCCATAGCCATAATATAGAATATAGATATAGCTCTCCAAGCATAGTGACACACAGTGAAAATGTGAGGATTGGCCCATTCCCCGCCACACGCTTCTTCAAGGTACTGTGAGGATTGGCCCATTGCCGCCACACGCTTCAGGAGTAATTACCAATTACCAGAGGTGGGACCAAGTCATTGTTTTGCAAGTCTCAAGTCAGTCGCAAGTCTTGGTACTCAAGTCCCGAGTCAAGTCCCAAGTCAAGACAGGCAAGTCCCAAGTCGAGTCCCAAGTCAAGACTGACAAGTCCCAATTGGCAATTACCATCACGCACCTGTTGTTGTTTGTAATCAGCGCTCCAGAGCCCTTCATATACGCGCCCTTCATATATTTCTGTCAATCGTTGTCGGGTCGTTTTGGATTACTACTGCTATTGCCTGTTCCCCCCGTTGTTGTGCCTCGTCTGCTTTTTCTTCAGGACGTCTATGGAAGTCGCCGCTGTTGTGTTTCTCTATCATCCGTTGGAGCTGTGCCTCGTTGCCCGCTTTTCGCGCTTGCGCTTTGGTGAGTTTTTGGAACGAACCTTTTGGATTATGTTTTTTGTGTGTTTGGATAACACTGAAGATTAAGTCACGTGTGATTGTTCTGGGCTCAGCTAAACTTGTGTGTTGGTAACACTGAAGATTAAGTCACGTGTGATTATACTGGACTCAGCTAAGGAGGACTGGACTGCACTGTCTCTGTGTTCCGTTGGATTGTTTATTGACCACTCTCTCTCTCTCTCCGTTCCTCCCCGAGTTGGATCCGGGAGTAGCTGCAGAGCCGCAGAGGCAGTGGCGCTATGCCGATTCCCCACCTCTATACCGGGACGATCTGCAGAGCCGCAGACAACTCTGCCAAGAACATTCTCCCCTTTTGTTATTCTGATTGTTATTTCGCTCATTCCTGATTCTGAAATAAATACGCCCTAGTATTTGGCTAACTCTGAACTACCTGTCTGTGCCGTGCTGTTGGGATCGGTTTCAAACCATAACAGAAAATATGTTATGGAAACCTGGCACGTCGTTAGCCACAAGGACCAGGCTAACGGCTGGTGCCCAATGTGTTAATACTACTAATGATGACGATAATAATAACAATGATGATAATAATACTGATAATACTACTACTACTAATAATAATAATGATGATAATAATACTGATAATACTACTAATAATAATAATAATGATGATAATAATAATAACAATACTAATGATAATAGTAGTAATAATAATGATGATGATAATAATAAATAATAATATAATGATGATGATGATACTACTAATAAAAAGGTAATAAGATATGAATATACAGTACAAGATTGAAAAGTTGTAAATCCACTACAACCTGGTTCAAATGACATGTTAGGAAACTGCTTGAGGAAATAAATAATATAATCTATTCATGATTTATTATCTCATATTCATCATATCATTGATTGATTGATTTAAATTCTTTTTTTTAAATGTACAAATATATTACATTTACCGGTACAAATAATAAAGTATACATGTGTATATTTTGGGGAGTTATCAGCCGAATGAAGTGATCGTTTTTTCACAAAGTAGAGCAGAGTAGAAAAGTTGAGTAAAGTGTCACTCTACAAAAAAAACGAAATACTAATACAAAACATGTTGAGAATAAAACAAATATTTAAAATATTAAACAACATGTACAGTATATGTGTGTATTATCCTATTATTGTTTTGCATCAAATTAACATATTGATTACGTTGTTGTGGTGAATCAAACAAGGTGATGTAGAAAGCAGCTCCAAAAGAATCAAATCAACGTCAATGTAATCAAATCAACATCAAATCAACATCAAATCAACATCAATGTAATCAAAGCAACATAAAATCAACATCAATGTAATCAAATAAACATCAATGTAATCAAATAAAACCCACTGAAATTAGTTGTAGAAGTGGATCTACTTACGATCACAAAGATTGAAAGTCCCTGGTTGGCAGCGAAGTTACCCATGGTGACAGGTTGGTGACAGGTTGGTGACAGGTTGGTGACAGGTTGGTAGAATGAGTGAGAGGTTCGACACGGTGACACTGAGGGGACTAGGAGAGAGAGAGAGAGAGAGAGAGAGAGAGAGAGAGAGAGAGAGAGAGAGAGAGAGAGAGAGAGAGAGAGACAGAGACAGAGAGAGAGAGAGAGAGAGAGAGACAGAGACAGAGAGAGAGAGAGAGAGAGAGAGAGAGAGAGAGACAGAGACAGAGACAGAGAGAGAGACAGAAAGAGAGAGAGAGAGAGAGAGAGAGAGAGAGAGAGAGAGAGAGAGAGAGAGAGAGAGAGAGAGAGAGAGAGAGAGAGAGAGGTTGGTAGTGGAGCAGGTGTGTAGTAATGTGTCAGACTGGAATAAGGAAGTGATTTGAAATTACTCTTTTAATAATTTTGTTTAGCTATAATAATTGTTTTTGTAATAAATGTTTTTTTTTGTGTGGACCCCAGGAAGACTAGCTGGTTGCTATGGCACCAGCTAACGGGGATCTGTAATCAAATCAAATCAAATATGACTGTTTCTCAGCATATTTTCACACCGCCAACAAAGTACTGGGCCCGTTGTCTCCGAATTTATTTTTAACCCTTTCACTGCCACACGACAGCCGGTTAACCCTTTCACTGTGACAATACAGAAGGTTAGCCCTCTACTATCACACAACCGACGGCGATGCTCCATCATTAGCATCATTAGCCCCCGAGACAGAAAGTACTTAGCCAGTGGCCACGCCCCTCAGAGTGACGCAACTGACGTTGTTTCACACAGCGGGGAAAATAATACTTTGGGACAATCTAACAATAATTAACACATTTACAAGTTGTATTAAAGGGGAACTATCTTATAAATGGCCTTTTTCAGTGTTTAGCATTGTTTCCTAGCTATGTGGACTTATATTAATATGATCGATGTCTCTAATTCTCATATTGGCGCATTCTTCCAATTCTCCTCTCTCAATATTCACCCTCACTGAACTGAGTCATCTGAACATGTGCTGATCTGTGATGTCAGAGAGACACCGCTGCATGATGATGTGGCCCCATGTGGCATCAGGCCACACAGTGGTTTAGGAGCCCAGGCTGCATGATGATGTGGCCCCATGTGGCATCAGGCCCCACAGTGGTTTAGGAGCCCAGCCTCAAAACAGCTCGAGATCTTGAGGTAGAAAAATGCTGTTTTTGAGGACTTGATTAGAAATACAAAACAAACAATTAAAAATAATTATAATTACAGAGGTGTTCCATAAACTCACAGGAATTGTGTACCCGCGCCGGGTCACATGTGTGAGGTGTATAGGAAGGGGGGGGCACGGAGGGACCCGCATGTGGGTCTATTGCAGGAGGGCGATGTGGTTCTAGATGCGGAACCTTTCAGGAGGAAGTCATTGTTTGCGACACGACTGACGGTGATACAGGAAGTGAAAGCTTTCCTCACAAAGAGGTAAAACCTCTGTTTAGTTGCCACCAGTGGTGGACGAAGTACACAGTTCCTTTACTTAAGTAAAAGTGGAAATACCCAGTTACATGAGTACCACGCATCAGTAATCCACATCGACCCAGGGTGTGTTTGCTTCGTCAACCCGAGGCCCTGCAGGCGAGTGGGGCCGGTTTCAGTTGAACTGGTTGAAACACAGCTAAGGCCACCTGTGAGAATCATAGATCAACCCTAACCCTAACCCTAACCCTAACCCTAACCCAAAGACATGAGTTAAATCATACACACCCTCAAGACCCCCACGCTCTGGTCGCCTGAGACCCCCTCCTGTCTGAGCTCCTGGGGGGGGGGGGGTCATCAAGGAGGAGCAGCTACTCTCTGTCCTGAGACCCCCTCCTGTCTGAGCTCCTGGGGGGGGGGGGGTCATCAAGGAGGAGCAGCTACTCTCTGTCCTGAGACCCCCTCCTGTCTGAGCTCCTGGGGGGGGGGGGGGGGTCATCAAGGAGGAGCAGCTACTCTCTGTCCTGAGACCCCCTCCTGTCTGAGCTCCTGGGGGGGGGGGGTCATCAAGGAGGAGCAGCTACTCTCTGTCCTGAGACCCCCTCCTGTCTGAGCTCCTGGGGGGGGGGGGGGTCATCAAGGAGGAGCAGCTACTCTCTGTCCTGAGACCCCCTCGTGTCTGAGCTCCTGGGGGGGGGGGGGGGTCATCAAGGAGGAGCAGCTACTCTCTGTCCTGAGACCCCTCCTGTCTGAGCTCCTGGGGGGGGGGGGGGGGGTCATCAAGGAGGAGCAGCTACTCTCTGTCCTGAGACCCCCTCCTCTCTGAGCTCCTGGGGGGGGGGGGGGGGGGGGTCATCTCTGGTGGACCAAACCCCCACCAGACGGACGGCTCTGAGCGCCTGGATCCTGGACTTTCTGAGTGAAAGGCCCCAGGCGGTCAGGTGGGGGGTCAGACCTCCAACACCATCACCCTGAGTATGGGGTCCCCCCAGGGCTGTGTCCTGAGCCCCCTGCTGTACTCACTATACACACATGACTGTGTGGCCAAGTTCAGCTCCAACTCCATAGTGAAGTTTGGGGACGACACTCGTGGTGGGGCTGATCTCGGACAACGACGAGAAGGCCTACCGGGAGGAGGTTGAGGTACTGGAACGCTGGTGCCAGGACAACAGCCTGCTCCTGAACATTGGTAAAACCGAAGGAGCTGATCGTGGATTATAGGAGAGGACAGCAGGAGACACACACACCACTGAGGATAAACGGGGCTACCGTGGACAGGGTGAGCAGCTTCAAGTACCTGGGGGTCCACATCTCAGAGGACCTGACATGGTCAACACACATAGACTCAGTCATAAAGAAGGCGAAGCAGCGCCTCTACCACCTGAGACAGGTAAGGAAGTTCAGAGTATCGGGGAAGATACTCCAGTCCTTCTATTCCGGAGCTGTAGAGAGCATCTTGACTGGAAACATCACTGCCTGGTATGGAAACAGCACGGCACAGGACAAGAAGGCCCTAAAGAGAGTGGTGCGCTCAGCTGAGCGTACTACGGGTATTGCACTACCACCCCTGCAGGTCTTATATAACAAGAGGTGCAAATCCAGAGCCTGCAGAATAATGAAAGACCCTCACCACCCCAACAACAGCCTGTTCAAGCTGCTGCGGTCAGACAAACGCCTGCGAACACCAGCAACTAGGACAGAGAGACTTCGGCTCAGCTTCTTCCCCCAGGCCATCAGAGTCTTGAACACTGAACTCTCCACACACAAGCACGCATGAGCACACACACAACACACACACTGTATATACGCTCACACACTAGCAGTCACTTTAGCATGAGCACACACACAACACACACACTGTATATACGCTCACACACTAGCAGTCACTTTAACATGAACACACACACACACACATGCTGCACACGCTCACACTCATGGACACTTTACACTATGAAAGGTCACTTTAAAAACAAGAACGGGAGTGGTTCTTGTATAGTAAACAGATGGATAGCAAGCTAGCATAAGGACACATAGTATAACTGTAGATTGTATAGTATATCATTGTATAGTAGTGTACATAAGACCCAGTGCCTCATCCATAGCTAACACTGTATTGCACTATCGCAGGACCTTAGCATGTCTACCATGCTTTTTGTAAACTTCATGTACATATACCTGATATGTCTTTATTCTTATTACTTGTATTATTGCACACATGTCTCATTCTCATCCTATTGGATTCTTATTATTGTATATTGTATTATGGCATTATTGCACAATCGTTGCGGGCAAGACCCCCCGCATTTCATTGTATAATTGTATGCCGTGACAAATAAAAACTCTTGACTAGTTATCATTACTCACAAATATAGCTGGGTCTTTTAAGTTTGACCTATTCACACGCTAAATACTTTGACAGCACACAACAACCAGCAGATCATCACAACTTATACTTTTCACCAATCCTGGGATCTTAACAGCAAACTAACTGAAACATATTTTTGCAAATTGCCGTACAATTTCTCTGAAAAGCCAGTGCCATATAACACATTTTTGGTCACAATAATTTCGTAAAGATTCTTGGAAGGACTATCTGTGATTCAGAAGTGAGCTGAATGTTTTCATTTGATATGTACACAGTACACTAATAAATGACCCCCCCCCCCTCCACCTGTAGGGAGTTGGACCACAGGAGTATACTCTGATCAAGATGAAGGTCGTGGAGCCCTACCCGGCAAAACTCAAGGCCAAAGTCTTCTACAGCAGGTTATACGTCATTCACTTTTACCTCCAGTTCCATAAAGCCTTTTTGGTTATACAAGTTTGTATTTACTTATCAAATCAAATGTATTTGTAGAGCCCGAGATCACATGGAATTGTCCCCATGGGCTTTACTACTCTCCAGTACCCGAAAGCAAATTCCACTGATCGCCGTCGTGTGGTCATTAAAGTAACTTATAGGTGCTATAGATACAATGCAGCCACTAGATGGCGCACTACAGCACATCATCCAATTTATTCAATCTGGTGCATTCCACCTGGAGAGATGGGAAGTAGGGACGGGCTACACGCCTGCAACATGTAAACAACAACATTAATTTTGGACAAGTCAAATGTTTTTAAATGATATTAGTCAATAATTATTTTGGGGGAAATTCTACACCTTTCGAACAGCTCTGGGGATGTATTATTTAAAGAGAGAATGATTACTCTATAAAAAAAAGCTCTATATAAATGCAGTCTATTTACCATTTATCTCACTCATTTCCTCCTAAATAAAATGTCTTTGATCTTTAAAAAAATGTATCTTTATTTCGAAAATGTAAATACAAACGATATAAAACAAATCATTGATCGCTAGCAATGAAATAAATTTTTTTAAGAGAACATAACTCAATTTACATGAATCGAAAATGAGTAGGAAGAAGTATACACTTATTTAATCCTACCCCTTTTGAACTATTCAAAATTAATGTACTAATTTAAAACCTTAGAAAACAAATATATATGCAAAACATGAAAGAAATTAAATTAAAATGTAAACATCCGTGAATGTCAAATCCCTTCCTCATCCCTGTACCTCGTGAAAATAATGTATTTACATTCAGTTTGAATTGTCTCACGTTCTTTTAGCACCACATTCAGACTGTTCCACAGTTTCTTCTTTTTATTGACTTGATCATATTACATCTATAACATAGCTGTGTTCAAATAGTGACAAAGGGAAAAAGAAAAAGAAAAACATATTTAAAAAAAGAAAAAGTATTTAAAACATAAATAAATGTGTTTTGTACATAAAACTATGAAACGTTTGTAACCTTTGCTAAATGATATACTGAATTATGTTTCTCTTTTGTATTTTATTGTTTTCTGTAAATGGTGTAATGTAAATGGTGTAATGTAAAAAGGGTAGCCAATTATAAGCCTCGGCTTCAGACTACATCTTTTCGGTAATTTTATTTATAAAGAAAAATATTGTAAAAAAAAAAAAGGCAGAAATAAAATCATTCATTGATCGTTGCTCTCCTCCTCCGCAGAACTCTCACTACCACTGAGATGATGCACAGAGATCATCAGAACTCTCACTACCACTGAGATGATGCACAGAGATCATCAGAACTCTCACTACCACTGAGATGATGCACAGAGATCATCAGAACTCTCACTACCACTGAGATGATGCACAGAGATCATCAGAACTCTCACTACCACTGAGATGATGCACAGAGATCATCAGAACTCTCACTACCACTGAGATGATGCACAGAGATCATCAGAACTCTCACTACCACTGAGCTGATGCACAGAGATCATCAGAACTCTCACTACCACTGAGATGATGCACAGAGATCATCAGAACTCTCACTACCACTGAGATGATGCACAGAGATCATCAGAACTCTCACTACCACTGAGATGATGCACAGAGATCATCAGAACTCTCACTACCACTGAGATGATGCACAGAGATCATCAGAACTCTCACTACCACTGAGCTGATGCACAGAGATCATCAGAACTCTCACTACCACTGAGATGATGCACAGAGATCATCAGAACTCTCACTACCACTGAGATGATGCACAGAGATCATCAGAACTCTCACTACCACTGAGATGATGCACAGAGATCATCAGAACTCTCACTACCACTGAGATGATGCACAGAGATCATCAGAACTCTCACTACCACTGAGATGATGCACAGAGATCATCAGAACTCTCACTACCACTGAGATGATGCACAGAGATCATCAGAACTCTCACTACCACTGAGATGATGCACAGAGATCATCAGAACTCTCACTACCACCGAGATGATGCACAGAGATCATCAGAACTCTCACTACCACTGAGATGATGCACAGAGATCATCAGAACTCTCACTACCACTGAGATGATGCACAGAGATCATCAGAACTCTCACTACCACTGAGATGATGCACAGAGATCATCAGAACTCTCACTACCACTGAGATGATGCACAGAGATCATCAGAACTCTCACTACCACTGAGATGATGCACAGAGATCATCAGAACTCTCACTACCACTGAGATGATGCACAGAGATCATCAGAACTCTCACTACCACTGAGATGATGCACAGAGATCATCAGAACTCTCACTACCACTGAGATGATGCACAGAGATCATCAGAACTCTCACTACCACTGAGATGATGCAAAGAGATCATCAGAACTCTCACTACCACTGAGATGATGCACAGAGATCATCAGAACTCTCACTACCACTGAGATGATGCACAGAGATCATCAGAACTCTCACTACCACTGAGATGATGCACAGAGATCATCAGAACTCTCACTACCACTGAGATGATGCACAGAGATCATCAGAACTCTAACTACCACTGAGATGATGCACAGAGATCATCAGAACTCTCACTACCACTGAGATGATGCACAGAGATCATCAGAACTCTAACTACCACTGAGATGATGCACAGAGATCATCAGAACTCTCACTACCACTGAGATGATGCACAGAGATCATGGAGCGCAAGGAGAGAATGGAGAACCACCTGGGTCCACGTACAGGGACATACGGCGAGCAGCCAAGTAGCACCGAGATCAACAGGGACATACGGCGAGGAGCCAAGTGAGCACCGAGATCAACAGGGACATACGGCGAGCAGCCAAGTGAGCACCGAGATCAACAGGGACATACGGCGAGCAGCCAAGTAGCACCGAGATCAACAGGGACATACGGCGAGCAGCCAGGTGAGCACCGAGATCAACAGGGACATACGGCGAGGAGCCAGGTGAGCACCGAGATCAACAGGGACATACGGCGAGCAGCCAAGTGAGCACCGAGATCAACAGGGACATACGGCGAGCAGCCAGGTGAGCACTGAGATCAACAGGGACATACGGCGAGCAGCCAAGTAGCACCGAGATCAACAGGGACATACGGTGAGGAGCCAGGTGAGCACTGAGATCAACAGGGACATACGGCGAGGAGCCAGGTGAGCACTGAGATCAACAGGGACATACGGCGAGGAGCCAAGTAGCACCGAGATCAACAGGGACATACGGCGAGCAGCCAGGTGAGCACTGAGATCAACAGGGACATACGGCGAGGAGCCAAGTAGCACCGAGATCAACAGGGACATACGGCGAGGAGCCAAGTAGCACCGAGATCAACAGGGACATACGGCGAGGAGCCAGGTGAGCACTGAGATCAACAGGGACATACGGCGAGGAGCCAAGTAGCACCGAGATCAACAGGGACATACGGCGAGCAGCCAGGTGAGCACTGAGATCAACAGGGACATACGGCGAGCAGCCAGGTGAGCACTGAGATCAACAGGGACATACGGCGAGCAGCCAGGTGAGCACTGAGATCAACAGGGACATACGGCGAGCAGCCAGGTGAGCACTGAGATCAACAGGGACATACGGCGAGCAGCCAGGTGAGCACCGAGATCAACAGGGACATACGGCGAGGAGCCAAGTGAGCACCGAGATCAACAGGGACATACGGCGAGGAGCCAAGTGAGCACCGAGATCAACAGGGACATACGGCGAGCAGCCAAGTGAGCACCGAGATCAACAGGGACATACGGCGAGCAGCCAAGTGAGCACCGAGATCAACAGGGACATACGGCGAGCAGCCAAGTGAGCACCGAGATCAACAGGGACATACGGCGAGGAGCCAAGTGAGCACCGAGATCAACAGGGACATACGGCGAGGAGCCAGGTGAGCACCGAGATCAACAGGGACATACGGCGAGGAGCCAGGTGAGCACTGAGATCAACAGGGACATACGGCGAGCAGCCAGGTGAGCACTGAGATCAACAGGGACATACGGCGAGGAGCCAGGTGAGCACCGAGATCAACAGGGACATACGGCGAGGAGCCAGGTGAGCACTGAGATCAACAGGGACATACGGCGAGGAGCCAGGTGAGCACCGAGATCAACAGGGACATACGGCCAGCAGCCAAGTGAGCACCGAGATCAACAGGGACATACGGCCAGCAGCCAAGTGAGCACTGAGATCAACAGGGACATACGGCGAGGAGCCAAGTAGCACCGAATAATGTAATGTAATGGGAATTATTAAAGGACAAACGATGAGCCGTTTACATTAATCATTCTAAGTCATTATTAATAATAATAAGAAGGTTTATTCAATAAAGAAAGTTTATGACAACGTGGCCAACGCTGACAGACCAGTCCCCCGCCAGAGGCAGACATGTTTACCCACTAGCGTCAGACAGGGGACTGACCCAGAGCCTTGGTCAGACATACAATTGAATACATGAAATGACGTAGAAGTAAACAAGTACTGTGTTTATCTATCATCTTAAACATAAGAGTAATACTGTGCAAGCAACAGAGCAGTTCATAGCTGACACCGCCTCATATGGGAGGATCAGACGCATCCGGTCTGATAATGGTACAGAATACACTGGAAAAGAGTACCAAGGGCTACTGAGGAAAAATGGTATAAGACATGAGACGTCATCACCATATTCGCCACATCAGAACTGCAGAATGCCAGTTTAGGACTATTTTTGACATGGCTAGATGCATGCTATTAGAGAGCAGGCTCCCAAAAGCATTATGGCCTTTTATACAACGGCATGCAAATTTTTCGATTCTGATTGGCTGAAACAGTCAATTTACACGTATGTATTTGTCATAATCCCACGCTCTAGGGCCCAGGACCCGCCCACAACCGAATTACTATCACTCCGCCGTACAGCTTTTTGGGAAAAAACAAGATGGCGGACAATAATCTTTACAAATGGATATGTTGATAGCGTCATAACGACTAAATAAAAACCGATTCTGTCACGGCGAATGTCTTAGTGGCTTAAATAATGTTGGATGATGTAATTGATGGGTCATGAGTCATTGTGGAACAAAATAAAAAATCACGCAAATTGATTGATTGATTGATTAATTGCAATTTCTTTAAAAAAAATTATTTTCTTTCTATAGAAGCAACTGGGAGGTGCGCTGTTTTAAGTGAGGGTGGACTGAATGGATATGTTGATACGGCTTTTTAGGAAAAAACAAGATGGCGGACAATAATCTTTACAAATGGATATGTTGATAGCGTCATAACGACTAAATGGAAAACGATTCTGTCATGGCGAATGTCTTAGTTGCTTAAACAATGTTGGATGATGCAATTGATGGGTCATGAGTCATTGTGAAACAAAATAAAAATTGCGCGAATTGATTGATTGATTGATTAATTGCAATTTTCTTTTTTTTTACCTACTTTTCAATCTGCTTCTATAGAAAGTAGGTTAAAAAATAAATAAAAATGGGCAAAAACTTTTTTTCCTATAGGGCAAAGAAAGCTTTTTTTTATTTGTTTTACCTACTTTCTATAGAAGCATCTAAGAATAAAGTTCTATAGAAAGTAGGTTAAAAACTAAAGAAAAGTTGGATGTGTTAGTTTGTTGGATGTCTTAGTTGAAAGACAGTTGGATGTGTTAGTTTGTTGGATGTCTTAGTTGAGAGACAGTTGGATGTGTTAGTTTGTTGGATGTCCTACTGAGAACCGTTGGATGCACTTCCGAGCTGCTTTCACATGGAGGCAACTTCTCTTTTTTGTTGTTGTGGGAACAACTTTTTCTGGCGGATGGTTTTTTCAATAAATCTTCGATTAATGTGTGTTAGCATTTTTTTTTTGTTTAAGCATTACATCATGCGAGAAATTTGCATGCCGTTGTATAAATAGCAATAAGGTTGGATGAATGTGCCAGTTGTATAAAAGCATTACACCACTTGTAGTCGTGGTTTGTGAAAATTAAACCATGCCTAGGGGGGTCTAACAACCCTCGGCTGCGCTTCAGGCCTAACGACCACCCCTAGGCATGGTTTAATTTTCACAAACCACTCCTGCGCGTGATGTAATGCTTAAATGCAGTACAGACTGCATCTCAAGTTAGAAATAGCACTAAACAATCGCACTAAACAGACACCTTACATGATGCTGACAGGGAAACGTCCTAATATGTCTAGGATGCAGAAGTTTGGAACTCTGTGTTATGCCTACAGACAGCACAAGAAAAAGTTCGACCCTACGAGTGAGAAGGGCTTCTTTGTCGGGCACGACAAGAAGAGCCCAGCTTACCTGTTTTTTTTTTTTTTTATACTTCTGTTTATTGCCATTTTCAGTTTTCTTTTACATTTTACAATTGACAGGTTCAAACAGTACTAACATTACATTTATACACGCACATATACACAATCACATGGAGACACACATACAAAAACACAACTAACATTTGTCTTAACACCATTACTGCTCTACCTATTTTTTGACGGGTACTACCCAGTTGCTTTAGTTTTAGTTTCAAGGTTCATTGTCTAGCTTCAACGTAGTCAATGAAGGGTTGGCAAGTCTTATGGAATTTCTCAATAGAACCCCTTAAAGTGAATCTGAGCTTCTCCAGGGGATGGGGAGGTGGAGGGCTAGGGGAGGGGGAGGGGAGGGGGAGGTGGAGGGGGAGGGGAGGGGGTGGGGATGGGGAGGGGATGGGGAGGTGGAGGGCTAGGGGAGGGGGAGGGGATGGGGAGGTGGAGGGCTAGGGGAGGGGGAGGGGGAGGGGGAGGGGAGGGGGAGGTGGAGGGCTAGGGGAGGGGGAGGTGGAGGGGGTGGAGGGGGTGGGGAGGTGGAGGGCTAGGGGAGGGGGAGGTGGAGGGCTAGGGGAGGGGGTGTTGGCCTCTCAGGGGTCTCTAACTTTAGGTCGTCTCAGTCAGAGACACACTCTGGACCAGAGAGACACACTGTGCTCGGCAGAGGGCCACCTTCACGGACAGAGAGCCTCCACAGGTAGGAACCGAGCGGCCGACCCGTCTGACCCGTTAGTGGGAGAGGACCCGACTGTGTGAGTGGCTGCTGTTTTAACTGGACGGGTTTCTTTCTTAATGTGTGTGTTTTGTTAGTTAGTTAGTTTGTCTGTTGGCCTTTCACTGTGTCACCACTCGGGCCTGGCAGCTGCTGTGGCTAAATATAGAGTGGTGGGGGAGGCCTTGCTGCCACTCACACAGACAGCACCATGCACACGCACACACACACACACACACACACACACACACACACACACACACACACACACACACACACACACACACACACACACACACACACACACACACACACACACACACACACACTACACAAAACATTTATAAAAAAAATCTAACCCTAACTAACCTTACTGTCATGCACTTGTCCTAATAAACTAACCTACACTGTAACACGCAACACTTGATGAACATTGTTACTCAGCTGATAGAGTTCCTTCCTGATGACTTGTCGTACAGAACTTGTAAGTCGCTTTGGATAAAAGTGTTCAGCTAAATGACTAAATGTAAATGTACACACATACACACACACACACACACACACACACTACACATACACACTACACTACCATACCTTGCTATATTCTTACCCTACCTACTTTCATACACTTCCAATAAAATTCATATGTCGGTTCTATGATGTTGGAGTGATGCTCTGTTGTGAGGAGAAGATGACTTTTGACCTAAATCTAGCAAAGTTGTTTACCATTCCAGTTAGGTACATCGTGAACCTCACCGCCTAGCCAATGTTGATTCTCCTAGCTGGGCCATTTTCATCTGATTGAACAATCTCATCACACTTTTTACTGTAACCTTGCTATTTACATTAAACATTTTTATGCTTGCTTATACTTATATTTCTTACTGTTGTTGTATGTCCGTTCTATTTGATTAGTTTTAGACTATTTTTAAACTTAATCATTTTAAACTATTTTATTACTTGTATTACTGAATAGAGAGCCTATTAGGATCCTAGATCCTAATGTGAAACACTGATTTACCATGCCTTGCTATGCTCGCTCATGCCTGTATTTTTTACTGTTGTGAAGCACTTTGAACTGCAACCTCTGTATGAAAAGTGCTATACAAATAAAGTTATTATTATTATTATTATTATTACTACACACACACACACAAACACACACACACACACACACACACACTACACACACACATTTCAACATTATTTGAAAACGTATGAAGGATATTCAGGACTACTTAAGGTGAGACAATACCCCCGAAATCGCCTTTTTGCTTTTTTTTCTCAACGATATTGAGATTTTGCTATATTTTGCTTCCTTAACATGTCTTATTTCAAACTAGTGGCAATAAAATATCGAAAACAGACAAGTAGTTGTTTATTTTACTTAATTTTGTCTGATTGTGTCCATAGATCACAATTACAATACAGACATTTTAGGTTGTTTTCTCAAAAATACGTTTTTATGCATTTTACTTACACACAAAGTCTTGGAACTCCATTTCCCTAGTACCTACGCACACCAAACTTTCCACATTTCTTCCTATCCATATCCTGCTTCTAATTCCAGAAGGGTTTGTTGATATATCATTCATAGCTGGGTATATAGTAAATATTATACCAAAACTAGGCGAAAATCGATTTATTTTATGACAGTAGACAGTATTTCCTGATGTATGGGCTGATAAGAGGACATAGCCACAATCCCCTCTGGAAAAAGTTTTGTTTTGAATGTATCAACAAAATGAAACCAAGTTTTTGAATCTGGCATTATCCATGTTGGGGATGCGAGACTTGGCGATACATGCAAATGTGCGCATATTTAATGAGGATGTGCCTCATTTGCATAAAACATTTACATTTACATTTAGTCATTTAGCTGACGCTTTTATCCAAAGCGACTTACAAGTTCTGTATGACAAGTCATCAGGAAGGATACAACTCTATCAGCTGAGTAACAATGTTCATCAAGTGTTGAGTGCTACAGTGTAGGTTAGTTTATTAGGACAAGTACATGACAGTAAGATTAGTTAGGGTTAGATTTATTTTTATTTTATTATTTTATTTTATTTCAGATAATGGTTGAAGAAGTGCGTCTTTAGTCGACGGCAAAAGAGGACGTGTTTCGGCTGTCCTAACTGGGGTGGGTAGTTCATTCCACCATTGTGGGGCAAGGACTGAGAATAGGCGACTTCTCTTTGATGACCCTCCCGGAGCTTGGATAGGAGTGGGTATGAGGTGGCCAGAAGATGCAGAGCGTAGGGGTCTTGAGGGTGTGTAGTTAGAGACCATTGACCGGAGGTAGGCGGGAGCGGTTCCCTTTGCCGCACGGTATGCCAGGTCGAGGGCCTTGGAGCGGATTCGTGCAGCAATGGGGAGCCAGTGCAGGTCCCTAAGAAGTGGGGTGACATGGGCCGACTTCGGTAGGTTTGAGATCAGGCGGGCCGCTGCGTTCTGAATGAGTTGAAGATGCTTGGTGGCGGTGGCCATGACACTTGGTAGGAGCGGTCATTGAGGTATGAGGTCAGCCATGGCAGTGCAGAGCCAGCCACTCCCATTCCTGCAAGGGCCGCGAGGAGGATATCTGATGGTTGACTGTGTCGAAGGCTGCAGATAGATCTAGGAGAATCTCTATCATATCTCTCTCTATCCTCTCCCTCTCTCTCTCTTTCTCTCTCTCTCTATCATCATCGTCATCATCACCAGCCTTGTCTAGTCTGGTTTTCTTTTCATTTAAGACGGTCTTCGAAGGCTAATAAAGCCTGTTCATACTGTGAGTGAAGACTGGGATCACAAAGGCACTGAGCAGCGCCCTTGTTGCCTAGAGACACGAGATGAATGAGCTAATAGGCTGATAAATGGGCTAATTCTGTGAGGTTTCTGTCCTTGCTCTCTCACTCGTTCTGTTCCTTTAACCACCCTCGTTTTGTTTTCATTCATTTTCTGTCAATTGGTTCTATCCCCTCGTTCACACGTTTCTCCCCGTTGACGTCATCAGAGACGTCGCTGATTGGTTCTCTCACTTCCCCACGCTTTTCAATCACATTCCCCAGCTGTCACTGCTTTCTCCCCGTTGACGTCATCAGAGACGTCGCTGATTGGTTCTCTCACTTCCCCACGCTTTTCAATCAATCGATCCCTCATTATTTATACCCCGTTTTCCCCACCCTAAGTTGTTGGATCGTCTTGATTTGTCGCCTTGATTTGTCTCTGGATGTTTTTCCCCGTTGCTGCTGCTGCTGCCTTTTTCTCTGTGCTGTTCTACAGGAATTCCTAGAAGCCTTCGCTTGGATACCTGCTCCCGTGGCGCGCGCTCGCCTCCACTGTTGTTCCAGTTCCATTTACGCATCTCGTCTGGGTGAGTTATCTATTTGACTGTCTTGACCTATTCCGTTTTTCGTGTGTAACTTTACACTGAAGACTACCACCTTTTTGTCAAACAGTCACTCACCCAGCCATTATCTATTTTTGCTTATTCCTTTATGGAATAATATTTTTGGGATCTACCATCTCCCTCTGTGTGTTTGCTCACACCGAAGATATTATTTCACAATTGGACTGTGTGTTTACATGAAGATATTCACTGTGTTTACATGAAGATATTCACTGTGTGTTTACATGAAGATATTCACTGGGACTGTGTTAGGATTTTGCTCACTGTGTTGTTAACACGAAGAGTTTCACTTGGGCTGTTTTTGGAATTGTGCTCTCTGTGTTGTCAACACGAAGAGATTCACTTGGGCTGTGTTTGGAACTGTGCTCACTGTGTTGTTAACACGAAGAATTATACACCCTGTTCTCCTGCTCGTTTTAAGACTGCTCTGTCACTGACTCGTTCCCTCTCTCCCTCTCTCGGTCTCGCAACAACATCTGAGAATCCACCGAGAGAATTCTGCAGAGCGGTTCAGAAGTCAACACCTGCTTCCCAAGACTACCCTCACGGGAGAAGCTGCAGAGCAGCAGAACTTTGCCCCTTGATCATTGTACCTGTCTTGTTTGACCTGCTTTCCCTGTTTCTCTTATTCTTAGTACCAAATAAACAAGCCCTCGTATTTGGCAACTCTGAATCCTACTCTCTTGTGTCGTTGCGTTTGGGGTCGGTGTCAAACCTTAACATTACGATCCAACCAATATGACGACCCCAGCCGACACAGAGAGGGTCAGAACCGCACTTGCTATTCAAGTCGAGTTGACCAGGGATCACGGTCTCCAATTAGAGCGGGCTGCGGCTGCGGTGCAAGACCTCAGGGACCAGGTCCTGCCTATGCAGGGTTCTATGGCCGCTATGGCGGGACAACAGTCCGAGATTCTCGCTCAGCTTAACTCGCTGGGCGACGCCGTTAATACTTTTCATCTCTCACACCCTTCAGGAACATTCCCCGCAGCCCCAGCAGATCTCGCACCTCGGGAACCCCATCTCTCCGTCCCACGGCTGTTCGACGGTAATCCCGAGGAGTGTGCCACATTCATCATGCAATGTGAGTTGGTTTTCCGTCATCAACCAAGCCGTTTTTCTGCTCATGGGTCCCGAGTGGCTTTTATAACCAACCTACTTTCAGGCCATGCTGCCCAGTGGGTCACTTCCTCCTGGGCAATGGAAGCAGATTTTTTGTTCTCCTACCCAGACTTCGTGGCGGAGCTCCGCAGAGTGTTCCACCATCCAGCCCGAGGTCTGGACCCTGGAGCCCGGTTGGGGACCTTCCGACAAGGGAGCAGCAGGGTGACGGACTATGTCATAGAGTTTCGACTGGCGGCGGTGGAGAGTGGATGGAACGAACCTGCTCTTCGCCTAACCTTCATAAGGGGGCTCAGTGACGCAGTCCGGGACCAGCTCGCTACCAGGGAGGTGCCCGACTCCCTCGAGGAGCTGTTTAGCCTTGTCATCCGTATTGACGGACGCCTCCTGGAGAGAAGGCGCGAGAGGACCCGACTGTCACCTCCTGAAGCACCCCGGACTCCTGGACGCCCCGTCCCCAACACTACTGATGGTAACAGGCTTCCCCGTCCGGTGCGCGAAGAGGAACCCATGCAGCTGGGACGCTCTCATCTGAGCCAGGCGGAGCGTCAGGCAAGGCTCAGGTCCGGTCTCTGCCTCTACTGCGGAGGTGCGGGACACCGTATCGCCGACTGCCCTACCCGGCCAAAAGATCGGGCTCACCAAGACCCCGGGAGATCCTGGTGAGCCGTTTTTCCCAGTCCCAGCGCCGCGCACCACCTGACCATCTGATGAGCGTCACCCTGGCCTGGGGGGACCAACGTGCCACGGTGGAGGCCCTCATCGACTCTGGGGCAGACGAGAACTTCCTCGACTTCGAGTTTGCCACCCAAGCCAACATACCTCTTGAGGCCCTTGTGAGGCCCTTGGAGATCTTTTCGTTGGACCAACACCGCCTGGCCGACATCTCTCAACGCACCGGCCCAGTCGTGCTGACCATCGCTGGGAACCACGTCGAGAGAATCCAGTTCCTCATTACCCAATCCCCCCTTGTCCCGGTGGTCCTGGGTAGGCCCTGGCTCGCGCTGCACGAGCCCCACATCGCCTGGTCCTCCGGTACCATCAGGGGCTGGAGCTCCTCCTGTCACGCCCGCTGTCTGCAGGCGGCGTCCTGTCCCCCGCCCCGGAGACCGGCTGGTGAGTTGCCCCCGGATCCCTCGTCCATTCCTCCCGAGTACCACGACCTCATGGAGGTATTCAGTAAGACCAGGGCTCAGGCCCTTCCACCTCACCGCCCCTATGACTGCGCCATCGACCTCCACCAAGGGGCTCCCCTTCCCGGCAGCCGCCTCTACAGTCTGACTGTCCCGGAGAAGAAGGCGATGGATCTCTACATCTCTGAGTCATTGGAAGCAGGACTCATTCGGCCTTCCTCCTCCCCGGTGGCGGCCGGGTTCTTCTTTGTGGGTAAGAAGGATGGGGACCTGCGACCCTGCATCGACTATCGTCAGCTCAACGAGATCACCATCAAGAACAAATACCCCCTACCTCTCATGAGCTCCACCTTCGAGCCACTGACCCAGGCCTTGTTCTTCACCAAGCTGGATCTCCGAAGTGCCTACCATCTTGTCCGTATTCGTGAGGGCGATGAATGGAAGACCGCCTTCAAGACCCCCAGGGGCCACTATGACCACCTTGTGATGCCGTTCGGCCTCACCAACGCCCCGGCGGTTTTCCAGGCACTCATGAACGATGTCCTCCGTGACATGCTGGAGGTGTTCGTGGTGGTGTACCTGGACGACATTCTTATCTTTTCCAGGACCCTCGAGGAACACATCCTGCATGTCCGCCGGGTGCTGGAGCGCCTCCTCCACAATCGGCTCTTCGTCAAGGCGGAGAAGTGCCGTTTCCACTCCAACTCCGTCGACTACCTGGGCTTCATCGTTGAGAAGGGCTTGACCCGAGCGGATCCTCGCAAGATCCAGGCTGTGGAGGATTGGCCGGAACCCACCACTCGGAAGGAGTTACAGAGTTTCCTCGGGTTCGCCAACTTCTACCGAAGGTTCATCCGGAACTACAGTCAAGTGGCGGAGCCTCTTACCAAGCTGACCTCCCCCGCTCTGCCGTTCGACTGGTCCCCAGCGGCATGCGCTGCGTTCCGCTCCCTCAAGAGAAGGTTCACTTCCGCCCCTATCCTGCTCCACCCTGACCCCAAGAGACAGTTCATCGTGGAGGTGGACGCCTCGGATTCCGGCCTGGGCGCTGTCCTGTCCCAACGTTCTCCTTCCGACCAGAAGGTACATCCTTGCGCCTTCTACTCGCGTCGCTTCCTCCCCGCCGAGAGGAACTACGACACCGGCAATCGGGAGCTACTGGCGGTCGTGGCTGCGCTGGAGGAGTGGCGTCATTGGCTAGAGGGTGCCGAGGAGCCTTTTACCATCTGGACGGACCACAAGAACCTAACGTTCATCCGCGCTTCCAGGCGCCTCAACGGTCGGCAGGCGAGATGGGCCAGTTTCCTCAATCGGTTCGACTTCTCGCTGACCTTCCGCCCCGGTTCCCGCAACACGAAGGCCGACTCCCTGTCCCGGATGCACTCCAAGGGGGCTCCACCCTCTGAGGACCCATCTCCCATCGTCCCGGAGGCCCGAGTGGTTGGAGCCATCACCTTGGGCATCGAGGGTGTGGTGAGGCGTGCCCTACGCTTCCAACGTGCTCCAAGCAACGTCCCTAGGAGCCGTCTCTTCGTCCCCGACTCTGTCCGGTCCCAGGTACTGCTGTGGGGCCATACCAGCCGGTTCGCCTGCCACCCAGGCGTCCATCGCACGTTCTCCTTCCTGGCTCGTCGTTTCTGGTGGCCCACCATGCGGAACGACGTCAAGGAGTTCGTATTGGCCTGCGCGGTCTGTGCCCGCAGCAAGGCCTCTCACCAGGCACCCTCCGGGCTCTTGCAGCCCCTTCCCGTTCCAAGCCGTCCGTGGTCACATGTGGCGCTCGACTTCGTCACTGGTCTACCCTCCTCCCAGGGGAACACCTGCCTTCTGACCGTGGTGGATCGATTCAGCAAGGGGGTCCACCTCGTGGCCCTCTCCAAGCTTCCCTCAGCAGCCGAGACGGCGGACCTCCTGACGCACCACGTGTTCCGCCTTCACGGCTTTCCCCAGGACATCGTCTCTGACCGGGGGCCCCAGTTCACCTCCCAGGTATGGCGGGCTTTCTGCAAAGGATTGGGGGCAACGGTCAGTCTCTCCTCTGGCTATCATCCCCAGACAAACGGGCAGACGGAGAGGATGAACCAGAGCGTGGAGTCTGCTCTTCGGTGTGTGGCAGCCGAGAGGCCGGCATCCTGGAGCCGTTTCCTTCCCTGGGTTGAGTACTCCATCAACTCAATGGTCAGTTCCGCCACCGGCCTCTCCCCTTTTGAGGCCTCCCTGGGCTACCAGCCCCCTCTTTTTCCCGCACAGGAGACGGAAGTGGCAGTTCCCTCCGTGCAGGTCCACCTCGACCGCTGCCGTCGAGTTTGGGAGATCACCAGGACCGCGCTGCTCCGGACATCTGAGCGCGCCTGTCGTGGTGCCGACCGGCGCCGGGTTCCCGCGCCGACTTACCGCCCTGGGCAGAGGGTGTGGCTCTCCGCGAAGGACCTCCCGCTACGGTCCTCGGCCAAGAAGCTCAACCCCCGCTTCGTCGGGCCTTTCGAGGTCCTGAAGGTACTCAGTCCGGCGGCCCTGCGCCTGAAGCTTCCTGCATCCATGCACATCCACCCCGTGTTCCATGTCTCCCGGGTTAAGCCCGTCTCCCTCAGTCCCCTTATGCCTCCAGCTCCTGATCCGCCGCCTCCTGTGCTAGTGGATGGTCACCCCCAGTGGCAGGTCCGCCGGTTGATGGGCGTTCGTCGGCGGGGCCGGGGGTTCCAATACCTGGTGGACTGGGAGGGTTACGGCCCTGAGGAGCGTAGCTGGGTCTCCCGGCAGCTCATCGTGGATCCCGGCTTGATCACCGACTTCCATCGGGCCCATCCTGACAAGCCGGGTCGGCCTGGTCGCCGGGTGGCTCCCGTGGAGGGGGGGGGTACTGTGAGGATTCTGTCCTTGCTCTCTCACTCGTTCTGTTCCTTTAACCACCCTCGTTTTGTTTTCATTCATTTTCTGTCAATTGGTTCTATCCCCTCGTTCACACGTTTCTCCCCGTTGACGTCATCAGAGACGTCGCTGATTGGTTCTCTCACTTCCCCACGCTTTTCAATCACATTCCCCAGCTGTCACTGCTTTCTCCCCGTTGACGTCATCAGAGACGTCGCTGATTGGTTCTCTCACTTCCCCACGCTTTTCAATCAATCGATCCCTCATTATTTATACCCCGTTTTCCCCACCCTAAGTTGTTGGATCGTCTTGATTTGTCGCCTTGATTTGTCTCTGGATGTTTTTCCCCGTTGCTGCTGCTGCTGCCTTTTTCTCTGTGCTGTTCTCCAGGAATTCCTAGAAGCCTTCGCTTGGATACCTGCTCCCGTGGCGCGCGCTCGCCTCCACTGTTGTTCCAGTTCCATTTACGCATCTCGTCTGGGTGAGTTATCTATTTGACTGTCTTGACCTATTCCGTTTTTCGTGTGTAACTTTACACTGAAGACTACCACCTTTTTGTCAAACAGTCACTCACCCAGCCATTATCTATTTTTGCTTATTCCTTTATGGAATAATATTTTTGGGATCTACCATCTCCCTTTGTGTGTTTGCTCACACCGAAGATATTATTTCACAATTGGACTGTGTGTTTACATGAAGATATTAACTGTGTGTTTACATGAAGATATTCACTGTGTGTTTACATGAAGATATTCACTGGGACTGTGTTAGGATTTTGCTCACTGTGTTGTTAACACGAAGAGTTTCACTTGGGCTGTTTTTGGAATTGTGCTCTCTGTGTTGTCAACACGAAGAGATTCACTTGGGCTGTGTTTGGAACTGTGCTCACTGTGTTGTTAACACGAAGAATTATACACCCTGTTCTCCTGCTCGTTTTAAGACTGCTCTGTCACTGACTCGTTCCCTCTCTCCCTCTCTCGGTCTCGCAACAACATCTGAGAATCCACGAGAGAATTCTGCAGAGCGGTTCAGAAGTCAACACCTGCTTCCCAAGACTACCCTCACGGGAGAAGCTGCAGAGCAGCAGAACTTTGCCCCTTGATCATTGTACCTGTCTTGTTTGACCTGCTTTCCCTGTTTCTCTTATTCTTAGTACCAAATAAACAAGCCCTCGTATTTGGCAACTCTGAATCCTACTCTCTTGTGTCGTTGCGTTTGGGGTCGGTGTCAAACCTTAACAAATTCGCATGCATTCCCACTGCAACAGTCCTCTCAATAGTGCTCCAGAGTCTCCAGTCTCTCCTGCAGGTCTAGGACATTAATGGACTATTGACAGATGGCTCCTGGCTTCGTCTGTGGCCCCTGAGAACAAGGCCTTCTGATGCACATCTCTCTCTGATACACATCTCTCTCTGATACACATCTCTCTCTGATACACAGGTGTAGAGCAGCTCTGTGTAGGAGTGTGTTTCAGTGTGACGTACAGGTGTAGAGCAGCTCTGTGTAGGAGTGTGTTTCAGTGTGACGTACAGGTGTAGAGGCAGCTCTGTGTAGGAGTGTGTTTCAGTGTGACGTACAGGTGTAGAGGCAGCTCTGTGTAGGAGTGTGTTTCAGTGTGACGTACAGGTGTAGAGGCAGCTCTGTGTAGGAGTGTGTTTCAGTGTGACGTACAGGTGTAGAGCAGCTCTGTGTAGGAGTGTGTTTCAGTGTGACGTACAGGTGTAGAGCAGCTCTGTGTAGGAGTGTGTTTCAGTGTGACGTACAGGTGTAGAGGCAGCTCTGTGTAGGAGTGTGTTTCAGTGTGACGTACAGGTGTAGAGCAGCTCTGTGTAGGAGTGTGTTTCAGTGTGACGTACAGGTGTAGAGCAGCTCTCTGTAGGAGTGTGTTTCAGTGTGACGTACAGGTGTAGAGGCAGCTCTGTGTAGGAGTGTGTTTCAGTGTGATGTACAGGTGTAGAGCAGCTCTGTGTAGGAGTGTGTTTCAGTCTGACGTACAGGTGTAGAGGCAGCTCTGTGTAGGAGTGTGTTTCAGTGTGATGTACAGGTGTAGAGCAGCTCTGTGTAGGAGTGTGTTTCAGTGTGACGTACAGGTGTAGAGCAGCTCTGTGTAGGAGTGTGTTTCAGTGTGACGTACAGGTGTAGAGGCAGCTCTGTGTAAGAGTGTGTTTCAGTGTGACGTACAGGTGTAGAGCAGCTCTGTGTAGGAGTGTGTTTCAGTGTGATGTACAGGTGTAGAGCAGCTCTGTGTAGGAGTGTGTTTCAGTGTGACGTACAGGTGTAGAGCAGCTCTGTGTAGGAGTGTGTTTCAGTGTGACGTACAGGTGTAGAGGCAGCTCTGTGTAGGAGTGTGTTTCAGTGTGACGTACAGGTGTAGAGGCAGCTCTGTGTAGGAGTGTGTTTCAGTGTGACGTACAGGTGTAGAGCAGCTCTGTGTAGGAGTGTGTTTCAGTGTGACGTACAGGTGTAGAGGCAGCTCTGTGTAGGAGTGTGTTTCAGTGTGACGTACAGGTGTAGAGACAGCTCTGTGTAGGAGTGTGTTTCAGTGTGACGTACAGGTGTAGAGCAGCTCTGTGTAGGAGTGTGTTTCAGTGTGACGTACAGGTGTAGAGCAGCTCTGTGTAGGAGTGTGTTTCAGTGTGACGTACAGGTGTAGAGCAGCTCTGTGTAGGAGTGTGTTTCAGTGTGACGTACAGGTGTAGAGCAGCTCTGTGTAGGAGTGTGTTTCAGTGTGACGTACAGGTGTAGAGGCAGCTCTGTGTAGGAGTGTGTTTCAGTGTGACGTACAGGTGTAGAGCAGCTCTGTGTAGGAGTGTGTTTCAGTGTGACGTACAGGTGTAGAGGCAGCTCTGTGTAGGAGTGTGTTTCAGTGTGATGTACAGGTGTAGAGGCAGCTCTGTGTAGGAGTGTGTTTCAGTGTGACGTACAGGTGTAGAGGCAGCTCTGTGTAGGAGTGTGTTTCAGTGTGACGTACAGGTGTAGAGCAGCTCTGTGTAGGAGTGTGTTTCAGTGTGACGTACAGGTGTAGAGGCAGCTCTGTGTAGGAGTGTGTTTCAGTGTGACGTACAGGTGTAGAGGCAGCTCTGTGTAGGAGTGTGTTTCAGTGTGACGTACAGGTGTAGAGCAGCTCTGTGTAGGAGTGTGTTTCAGTGTGACGTACAGGTGTAGAGGCAGCTCTGTGTAGGAGTGTGTTTCAGTGTGACGTACAGGTGTAGAGCAGCTCTGTGTAGGAGTGTGTTTCAGTGTGACGTACAGGTGTAGAGGCAGCTCTGTGTAGGAGTGTGTTTCAGTGTGACGTACAGGTGTAGAGGCAGCTCTGTGTAGGAGTGTGTTTCAGTGTGACGTACAGGTGTAGAGGCAGCTCTGTGTAGGAGTGTGTTTCAGTGTGACGTACAGGTGTAGAGGCAGCTCTGTGTAGGAGTGTGTTTCAGTGTGACGTACAGGTGTAGAGCAGCTCTGTGTAGGAGTGTGTTTCAGTGTGACATACAGGTGTAGAGCAGCTCTGTGTAGGAGTGTGTTTCAGTGTGACGTACAGGTGTAGAGGCAGCTCTGTGTAGGAGTGTGTTTCAGTGTGACGTACAGGTGTAGAGCAGCTCTGTGTAGGAGTGTGTTTCAGTGTGACATACAGGTGTAGAG
>NW_028172863.1:904979-907479 GCF_963971535.1 Notolepis coatsorum | reverse complement strand
CAGCAGCTTTAAGGTTCTCCAGAGCAGCAGCTTTAAGGTTCTCCAGAGCAGCAGCTTTAAGGTTCTCCAGACGCAGCAGCTTTAAGGTTCTCCAGACGCAGCAGCAGCTTTAAGGTTCTCCAGAGCAGCAGCTTTAAGGTTCTCCAGACGCAGCAGCTTTAAGGTTCTCCAAAGCAGCAGCATTAAGGTTCTCCAGAGCAGCAGCTTTAAGGTTCTCAAGACGCAGCAGCTTTAAGGTTCTCCAGACTCAGCAGCAGCTTTAAGGTTCTCCAGAGCAGCAGCTTTAAGGTTCTCCAGACGCAGCAGCTTTAAGGTTATCCAGAGCAGCAGCTTTAAGGTTCTCCAGAGCAGCAGCAGCTTTAAGGTTCTCCAGAGCAGCAGCAGCTTTAAGGTTCTCCAGACGCAGCAGCTTTAAGGTTCTCCAGAGCAGCAGCTTTAAGGTTCTCCAGAGCAGCAGCAGCTTTAAGGTTCTCCAGACGCAGCAGCTTTAAGGTTCTCCAGACGCAGCAGCTTTATGGTTCTCCAGACGCAGCAGCTTTAAGGTTCTACAGACGCAGCAGCTTTAAGGTTCTCCAGACGCAGCAGCTTTAAGGTTCTCCAGACGCAGCAGCTTTAAGGTTCTCCAGACGCAGCAGCAGCTTTAAGGTTCTCCAGACGCAGCAGCTTTAAGGTTCTCCAGAGCAGCAGCTTTAAGGTTCTCCAGAGCAGCAGCTTTAAGGTTCTCCAGACGCAGCAGCAGCAGCTTTAAGGTTCTCCAGACGCAGCAGCAGCTTTAAGGTTCTCCAGACGCAGCAGCAGCTTTAAGGTTCTCCAGACGCAGCAGCAGCTTTAAGGTTCTCCAGACGCAGCAGCAGCTTTAAGGTTCTCCAGACGCAGCAGCTTTAAGGTTCTCCAGACGCAGCAGCTTTAAGGTTCTCCAGACGCAGCAGCTTTAAGGTTCTCCAGAGCAGCAGCTTTAAGGTTCTCCAGAGCAGCAGCAGCTTTAAGGTTCTCCAGACGCAGCAGCTTTAATGTTCTCCAGAGCAGCAGCTTTAAGGTTCTCCAGAGCAGCAGCTTTAAGGTTCTCCAGACGCAGCAGCTTTAAGGTTCTCCAGAGCAGCAGCTTTAAGGTTCTCCAGACGCAGCAGCAGCTTTAAGGTTCTCCAGAGCAGCAGCTTTAAGGTTCTCCAGAGCAGCAGCTTTAAGGTTCTCCAGACGCAGCAGCTTTAAGGTTCTCCAGACGCAGCAGCTTTAAGGTTCTCCAGACGCAGCAGCAGCTTTAAGGTTCTCCAGACGCAGAAGCTTTAAGGTTCTCCAGACACAGCAGCAGCTTTAAGGTTCTCCAGACGCAGCAGCTTTAAGGTTCTCCAGACGCAGCAGCTTTAAGGTTCTCCAGACGCAGCAGCTTTAAGGTTCTCCAGACTCAGCAGCAGCTTTAAGGTTCTCCAGAGCAGCAGCTTTAAGGTTCTCCAGACGCAGCAGCAGCTTTAAGGTTCTCCAGAGCAGCAGCTTTAAGGTTCTCCAGACGCAGCAGCAGCTTTAAGGTTCTCCAGACTCAGCAGCAGCTTTAAGGTTCTCCAGAGCAGCAGCTTTAAGGTTCTCCAGACGCAGCAGCTTTAAGGTTCTCCAGACGCAGCAGCTTTAAGGTTCTCCAGACGCAGCAGCTTTAAGGTTCTCCAGAGCAGCAGCTTTAAGGTTCTCCAGACGCAGCAGCAGCTTTAAGGTTCTCCAGACGCAGCAGCTTTAAGGTTCTCCAGACTCAGCAGCAGCTTTAAGGTTCTCCAGAGCAGCAGCTTTAAGGTTCTCCAGACGCAGCAGCAGCTTTAAGGTTCTCCAGAGCAGCAGCTTTAAGGTTCTCCAGAGCAGCAGCTTTAAGGTTCTCCAGACGCAGCAGCTTTAAGGTTCTCCAGAGCAGCAGCTTTAATGTTCTCCAGCGCAGCAGCTTTAAGGTTCTCCAGACGCAGCAGCAGCTTTAAGGTTCTCCAGACGCAGCAGCAGCTTTAAGGTTCTCCAGACGCAGCAGCAGCTTTAAGGTTCTCCAGAGCAGCAGCTTTAAGGTTCTCCAGACGCAGCAGCAGCTTTAAGGTTCTCCAGAGCAGCATCTTTAAGGTTCTCCAGACGCAGCAGCTTTAAGGTTCTCCAGAGCAGCAGCTTTAAGGTTCTCCAGAGCAGCAGCTTTTAGGTTCTCCAGACGCAGCAGCAGCTTTAAGGTTCTCCAGACACAGCAGCAGCTTTAAGGTTCTCCAGAGCAGCAGCTTTAAGGTTCTCCAGACGAGGCAGCAGCTTTAAGGTTCTCCAGAGGAGGCAGCAGCTTTAAGGTTCTCCAGAGCAGCAGCTTTAAGGTTCTCCAGACGCAGCAGCAGCTTTAAGGTTCTCCAGAGCAGCAGCTTTAAGGTTCTCCAGAGCAGCAGCTTTAAGGTTCTCCAGAGCAGCAGCTTTAAGGTTCTCCAGAGCAGCAGCTTTAAGGTTCTCCAGATGCAGCAGCAGCTTTAAGGTTCTCCAGACGCAGCAGCAGCTTTAA